>NC_033796.1:104006665-104018930 GCF_001876935.1 Asparagus officinalis
ATTCGCGACGAGGAGCGACTATATAAGGCGGGAGGGAGTTGAGATTGTTTATGTTGAAATGCAGGGGACGAAGGCGATGGAGTTGCAAGATAAGATTTCGGATAAGGTGATTTGTTATTATTATTATTATTATTATTACTGTTCCATCGCGACAGGAACGTGGTAGTTATTACTGAACCCCCCCTGATTTTTGAAGCGCGTTGCACACGACCCCCTGACCTTTGGAAAAATTAAGAGAACCCCCATATTCTGGGGGTAGTTTTCCAACAAATCCCAAGAACTTTCGGAACGATCTAACCGGGACAAATTACGTACTAGGCTTCTAGCATTTGTCAGAAGAGAGAGGATAGCGGGATACGAGAAAACTTTGATGGGGTTTTTTTAGGGTGTTAAGGAGAGAGGGAGGTTTATTATTTTTTTTTTCAAATGTTATTTTAGTTTGTAAAACTTTTCGACAGATGGCTTTTTTTTAGAAACTTTCCAAACTTTAGGGGGATTTTCTCTAAATTTCAAAGTTCAGAATAGTTTTGTGCAACTGACAGTAAGTTTAGCGCGTGTTTGTGAAACTTACCCTGTGAGATTAATGGGCCCGAAGTAATGTTGACTGAGATTAGCTTAATAGTATAATAGGTCCAAAGTTTGGAGTTTTATATTGGGTGGCACTAGGGGCACACCCGCAACCACATCTCAAACCACACCCCCTCTCTCATATGCTACAGTACACCGGGCCCCATATGGGATTTTAAAATTTTAAAATCCCATATAGAACCCGGTGCACTGTAGCATATGAGAGAGGGGGTGTGGTTTGAGATGTGGTTGAAGGTATGCCCCTATCATTTTCCTTTTATATTATAGTATGGGTTTGGTTAGGGGATAATCTGAGGGTGTTCACTCTATCCGGTGGCTAGCTCAAATGCTTCGACCATAGAGTGGATATCCCCTTCTGGCTTAGAATTGAAACCACCTGTATAAGGTGAATTTTTGGAAAGAATATTAGGAATAAATAGTTGAGGAGATTTGCATTTTATTTATATTATAGAGTAAGGGCGGCTTTGTACTTGAGTACTCGAGTACTCGAGGTTCCCATCATTGTTGGCTCTAGGGAGAGTCAAATGTACACGACCTTACCCCACATGGAGAGAGAGAGAGAGGTTGTTTTTGTTGTTCAAACCTGTTACATTTTTAAAATATCTGACGGGGCTAACGATCACTGTTTTAAATATCGGCCGATAATCGATATTATCGGCCGAGTTATCGGGTCTGGAAGCTCTCCGCTAGGATAAATTGGATTTTTAATCGGTTATCGTTTTTCTAGGTTTATCGCGATTTATCGGCGTTATCGACACTTATCGGCCGATAAGTAAGACTTTTTTATCGGGATTATCGGTCTATTTTGACTAACATTATATTTTTTCAAGGCTATGATGCAAGTTTCGCTTTCTACAATTGGTTAATGATTCTAAACATGATGATTTACATTTTGGTATGTTTATCATTAAGCATGATTAGATTACATTTTTTAATTGTTATATTATATATACACATCATCCAGTATATCACTCTGATAAATACTACTTATTCCCGATATATCCCCGATTTCCGCTATCCGATAAGGATTTTGGCCGTCCGATAAATCCCCGATAACCGATATTTAAAACCTTTCTAACAATAAATATCTATCTATCCAAAAATTAAAATATAATATTATACAACAAATTTATTGACGGATATGTTACATTTTTAACTTAAATAAGCTAAATTTCAAACAAGGTGCAAAGTTTTTAAATTATAGGGTGCAAATGATAAGTTTACAAGGCCATATAATCTAATTTTGTATAGGTAAAACGTCAGTAAAGGTCCTTAACATGTTAGCCAAATTTCATTTGAGTTCTTAACCTCCTCAAAATTTTCAAAAGCTACAAGTGATCCCCTAAAAAATCTACAAGCAACCCCTTAAAAGTTTTGAAATTATAAATAGCACCTTGAAAGTTATTTCTAATTTATAGAACTTTCAGGGGGGCAGTTTGTAAAATTTTTGAGGGTTTACTTGTAAAAATTTAGGTGTCCATTTATCCTTTTAAAAACTTCTAGGGTTTGTGTGCTTTTTTCCTAAACAGGGGTTCCCTAAAATTTTTCTAAACAACCATGTAAATCTTTTGAAGATTATAAATAACCCCCTAAAAGTTTATAGAAACCCCCAGAAGAATATGTAAGCAATCGTGAAAGTATTGAAAACTATAAAGAGACCCTTGAATTTTTACAAACAAACCTGAATTTTTTTTACAAATAGCCTACTGAAAGTTCTAAAAAATACAAATTATGTTTAGGGTTGTATTTATAATTTTCTAAAATTTTAGAGGGTCCATTATAATTTTTTTCGCTGACCACTTGTAGCTTTTGAAAAAATTTAATAGGCTATTTGTAATGTTGAAAGTTTAAGGGTGTTATTTGTAATTTTTAAATCTTGCAGGGGGTTACGTGGCAAAAGTGAGAAACAAAAAGATAGTCCAATCAGATGCCATGTTAGCAATTAGATAGCAAAAAATCTCAATAAAGTCCTAATCTGATGATGGAGACAACATTAAGGATCTCTATTGATGACTTTTAAACATTAATGACTCAAGTGCAATTTGACTAATACGTAAGGGACCTCCAGTGAAGTTTTGCCTTTTGCATAATCTTTGTTGGGATTTTGTCTTTGATTCATTGTATAACTTCATGAGAATTAGATATGGTTAGAGTTTTATCATGATTAGGAGTTTGAGTTCTATCATGATTAGGAGTTTGGGTTTTATCATGATTAGGAGTTTGAATCCTATTCTAATTAGGAAGTTAGGCTAGAGATAGGGTTTTGGTTTTCCTATATATATTCTTCTATTGGTGGAGGAAAAACCATGAAGAAAAAAGTAGAGATGTAGTAGATGAGAGCTCTATTGGTGGAGGAAAAACCATGAAGAAAAAAGTAGAGATGTAGTAGATGAGAGAGAGAGAGGGTTTCGTAGTCTTTATCCGTACAGATTACAAGGAGTGGGCTTTGGAAAGAATATGAGAGTTGATTATGTATGTGAGGTTGAGAGATTGAGAGACGAGAGTTGAGTGGTTCCTCTTGTAGTTCTCCCTGATACATAGTGAATTTCTCGTATTGTTGCTCCGTGGACGTAGATCGAAATTGGTCGACCGAACCACGTAAATCTCGGTGTTCTTTTTCTTGATTGTGGTTGTTCTATCTTATTGATTGGGGTTAGCTTCCGAGTTGCGCATATCGTGGTAGACGGGGAGACTGAAATTACCCAACAAGTGATATCAGAGCGATGGTGATGGATCCGGGAGCGAGTTTGCAAGATAGAAGATGACGCCGTGCAAGATTAAAAATCGGCGTTACAAGAATCAAGATGAAAAAAGGGGAAAAAAGGGAAATGTTACTGTAGCAGAACACTGTAGCGTGGCGGGCACTGTTCAAGTAGGGATCCGACGGTCCAGATTGATTTGTTAGCCGATTGAGGATTTGGAGACGTATTTTGGTGATCGAGGAGTCGTTCCTAGGATTTTTCGACGTGCTGAGTTCGTTTTTGGCATCGGTTTCATCAAATTCAAACTCTACGGTGACTGATTTGAATTTTGATTAGAGAATGATGACTTCTTCGGGTCCGAAGTTTGATATTTCGCTATTTAACGGCAAGACAAATCTGATGGTAGATAAGGAGCATGAGTTGGTTGGTGTGTATACTTGAGGAGGACAGTGCCAGATTAGGTGGAGCTTGCAAGTGGGCACGACCGAGTGACACATGGAGATGAAGATGGTGGCGTTGTACTTGAAGATGGTGAGCGTTCATATTCAGTTCAAGTCAAGTGATGGAGGAGATAAAGACATCCAGCTCGTAGTGTTGAGTAGGAGAGGTGCATCGATATGATTCGAGACGAGCGATGCAGGTGGAGCACAAGGACAACAAGAGAGGTGGGGGCGTCACAGAGAAGCAGAAGATAGTGAGGATCATGAAGGCATCCAATTGTGAGTGCATATGTTCTGATTTGAAGTGCGAAAGAAATAAAAAACTCTAGCGGGAGAGACAAAGTTTCAAGACGACGATGATATATCTTCAAGGGAGTTTGGAAATCAAATTCAAGGTGGAGATTGTTGGGATTTTGTCTTTGATTCTTTGTGTAACTTCATGAGAATTAGATTGGGTTAGAGTTCTATCATGATTAGGAGTTTGAGTTCTATCATGATTAGGAGTTTGGGTTTTATCATGATTAGGAGTTTGAATCCTATTCTAATTAGGAAGTTAGGCTAGAGATAGGGTTTTGGTTTCCCTATATATATTCTTCTATTGGTGGAGGAAAAACCATGAAGAAAAAGTAGAGATGTAGTAGATGAGAGAGAGAGTTTCGTAGTCTTTATCTGTGCAAAAGATTACAAGGAGTGGGCTTTGGAGAGAATATGAGAGTTGATTATGTATGTGAGGTTGAGAGATTGAGACACGAGAGTTGAGTGGTTCCTCTTGTAGTTCTCTCCCTGATACATAGTGAATTTCTCGTATTGTTGCCCCGTGGACGTAGGTCGAAGTTGGTCGACCGAACCACGTAAATCTCGGTGTTCTTTTTCTTGATTGTGGTTGTTCTATCTTATTGATTGGGGTTGGCTTCCGAGTTGCGCATACCATGGTAGGCGGGGAGACTGAAATTACCCAACAATCTTAGGGGGTGAAATTGCACTTCTAAGCTTATACATGCATCCACCCCGCCTGATGCCCTCCTTTTCCCCAACTTGAGATAGGCAATGAAAAAATGAACAATAAAGCACGTTACTGACGGAGTTATATTACTTAAATCAACAATTTCTCATTAATACTATGAAAAATTAGTAGCGTTGAATAACTCGCATTTATTGGGGCACTCGATTCCTTTATATTATGTTTGTAATGAGTACAATTGCTATGTATATACAATAATACAATCATTATATCTGTACAAACTCGTAATTTTCCCATAGCATATCCATCATCAACCTTTCTCGATATCAGTTAAAAATCTTACTCAAGGAGTCATCGCTGTAGTGGAGTATGGAAGTTCAGAGTTGAAAGAAACTCGTGGAGGTCTACTGTGGTTTTTTTGTTTGCCTTGTAAAAGTGTGATAGAAGCTTGTGGAGCTTATTGTGGTTTTTATGAGTCCAACAGGAAGATGGCTTGTAGACTTACTAATCTGACATCCAACCTATAATTTGGGTTTGTTATTGTAAAAACCTTAGAGAGATCATTAGCTCCCTCTATAATGTTATTTATAGTGTTTAGAGAAATAAATGAGTTTGTCCCTGTAGATGGTTAAAATATATTCTATCTAGGTCCATGTTCAACTTGGATCCAAGAAGTGAATGCCCATGGGCCAAACAATTCAAATGGGCCCAAAGTCAAGTCTTAAACGGGTTATAGGGAAGCTCACTCAAACAAGCGTATGAACATCGCCATACAGCCCACTTCGACTCAGTTCAAACGAGTCAAAATGAGCCATGCGAAGTTCGTCATTTGATGTCAGCAAACTTCATCCGCAGCTACCTACGTTGGCCACGTCATCCATGATTCAGAAGTGATGGCCCACCCATGTTTAAGTGAGCCTCACCCAAACACTTTCAGCGAGCTTTGCCAACCAATTAATCAACAAACTTCGCCAATTAGATATTTAAGAGCTATTTTCAAATAAAAAACTGCTCCTCCCGTTATCTCCTACTTAAATGGTCACTTAATCTACAATTAACTGCCATCAGCTCTCTCTCTCTCTCTTAGCCTATAAGAGGAGGAGATTGTTTGTTTAAGAGGATCACCAACTGAGAGATCGAACACCTTGTACACGACCGAAATTAACTTTTTCTCTCTTTCTTTCTGATATTCGGTTCCAAGAGAAGACTGAGCTATCTTCTAAGCAACCAAATAAGAGATCAACAGCAAGAGACCCGTCGTCTTAGTTGGACCGTTAACAAAATACAAGATCGACCCTTCATCGGCACACAAAAATAACCCTAGGAAATATAAAATTTTCTTCTGTTTCATTGTATCTTTTTATTGTGGTTTGCGTTAATTACAATTCGAAAGACATGAAATAGGATGATGACTCTGCTGGGGATTACTTTCTCTTTCGACAAGAAAATTATGTCGTAGTCCGACACTAAGACCCTCAGATCTTTGTTGAATCGCTAGTCATTGAATTTGACAAGCCAAGTTCGAGGAATTCATTTCCTCGAATAAATCGATGACAGTAACTGTGAGGAGTTGTCACAAAATTCGCTGCAGTGTGAATCTAGGGTCTAAATCGACCACCGCATGCGTAAATGCGACCTTGACAATTTGAACTTGGCTAAAAGCCAAACGAACTACGCCCAGAGTAAAGAAATATCGACCCTCGTCTCGGACAAAGGTCAAGATGTTCTCATGTTTTTCTAATTTTAGACATCAAGGTTGTTTTCGAGGAGACCTAAAGGTAGTCCACAACTCCCTTAGGGGTTGAATTTAAAGCATCTCCCGATGCTCGCTATATTTCCTTGACAGAAGCAAAGAATGGGGGTAATACCTTATCTAAATTCCTGTAACTAAATGATATCACTAATGGTGATTAGTCTGACTCTGCTAAGCGACGTTCGCATGCCAAAATTCAAAGCGGAGAAGTTGGCATGTAAAAGATCGATAACTCAAATCAACTTGGAACTCCTGGTGATTTGAGAGAGTTCTTATCTATGAAGAGAGCTCGCCAATGTCAACATTATATGACCCTTAGGGATGTAGTCATGGCAGTTCAAAAGAATTGCTAATGCAAAACTATTTCTGAAAAATAATTTGTATTTAATTGACTTAGTCATAATCCTGAGCCTTCAAAGGCCGGGATCAAAAGATGACGACGTACCCGAAAGGGTAAGAATATACTCAATGAGTTCACAGTCAATACGACTAGTGTAGTCTCAAGAAATGAAGAGGAAAATACCTATAGTGCTTCTGAGCTAAGATATTCTCCTGGTATCAGAGGCACATTGCCAGAGACTAACGATGTGTCCGCCATTCCAGATCAAAACAAAGAGCTCCAATCCCTTTCGATTATTCCCTCCTAATGTGTGCACTGTGAGCTTCACCTCAACGCGAGCAACCTACTGCTAGTGATGCTAATTCTGCCATAGCGTCAAATGTTATTCCTAGTTCAAGTCAAGAACAACAGCGAGCTGCGGCAATGACGGAGCGAGTTGATCTTCTCCAACAAATAGAGGCCTAACGAAAAGCTTCTAAAGAGCGAATCGAATGATTAGAAAAGATGATAGGTCAGCTCATGACAACCTCTCAACCTCGTCCGAGTTCTTCAAAGGGAGAACGACCAATTATTTAATTCTCTCTAGAAGATGAACAAATAGATCAAGTCAGGAGGCAAAGGTCCTCGAGGACCTCCAAAAATAGCTCAACGCTCTTTCTCAACGAATTGACCTGAAAAAAGATAGAATTACCCTCCCATCAAGTAGGACATTGTTCCCTATCCGATAAAGTTTAAGCCATCAACGCTGCATATGTTTGATGGTAAAGGTTCTTTGAACAAGCACATCTACTACTTCCATAAACAAATTGGGAATGTAGTGGGTAATGACGCCATTAAGGCGTGACTTTTCATTGGCACTATGTAGGGGATAGTCTTCAATTAGTTTTAGGATTTGCCTGAGGGATCAATCAAGTCCTGGATTGATCTGGAATATAAGTTTCTCTCACAATTCCTTGAAGAATAATTAGATATTACCATGGTCAAATTTCTCTCCGAAGAGCAAAGGGAAAATGAGACGGTCAGGGAATACATTGAGCAGTTCCGCAATCTGACATTACGACATCAAGATATGCCATTGCCGATGCTATTTCAAACCTGTCGGCATAATTTCATCAAGCATGTAGAAGCTCATATGGGCGCTATCACGGCCTATACATGGAAGAACTTAATGGAACAAGCTGAGATAGCAGAAAAATTATCAGAACACTTTAATAAGTTCGAACTCCATACCAATTTCAGGGGTAACAAAGACAAACAAGGGCAGACCTCCTAATTGATAGCCAAAGAGACTTTCGCGGTTGAGATAAAAAAACCCAACCACCAGAAGAGGGAGCCAAGGAAGAACGTTCAGTGTAACTACTCTTTCAAGGTCGAGCATACAGTGGCTATCATTCATGTTCTCAACAATGATAATCAGCTGAAGCTTCTTGAATTCCGGCACCCCAGGAGATCAGAAAGACTGACGATCCTAACTACTATATTTACTACATAATATTTGGACACCCGATAAAGAACTGCTACATCCTCAAGGATAAAATACAGACCTTTATTGAGTCAGGAATCCTCAATCTCAAGCCTGAGTAAAAGAAAGTCAATGCTAACATGGTAACTCTTCAATTTGGCTTCATGTCGAAAATCTAAGCTTAAGTGAAGAAGCATCGAGAGAAGTGCAGGAAATTAGCAGGAGAATGACCAAGCAGACTGGCAGTCGACCGCGAGTCAGCGACGGTCGACCGCAAACATGCACAAAACACAGTAGGATTTGGAGCTGAAGGCGGTCCCCCGCCATAGTCGACCGCGCGAACCCTGTAATAGATTTAACTCTCGGGAATTGGTTCGGTCGACCGTAACGGTCGACCGTGAGTTTTCTATAACCGGTTTATTCTCTATCGGGGGTGTTCGGTCGACAGTCGCTATCGATCGCGATACCTGCACGGTCGACCGTCGCGGTCGACCGCAGTCTGTTTTGGGCTAGGCTTTGATATTTCAACCCGTTTCGTTTAGAGTTAGTATATAACTCTAATCCTGATTAGTTAGGAAAAAATATAAGGACGTTTTTGAGTAGTTTTTGGAAGAGGATTGCTGTATCCAATTGTGAAAGATTTGTGAGAGATTTAGAGCTTTGTTTTAGGGTTTGATCGGTGAAATTTGTAACTCTATTTGTATTCTCTTGATTTCTAATAGTAAGAACTCCTCTCTCCTTGCCCCGTGGACGTAAGCAACTTGTCGAACCACGTTAAACTCGTCTTGCTGTGGTATTATGTTTGGCTTATTAGTTGTGATTTATCTCTAGTTCTTGTTCGTGTCGTTTCGAGGCTTCCGCCGCGCACAACACTAAGACGGAGTTGTCCCCATTCCCATTGCAAGGATGGAAGCGGTCAATCATGGCCAACAAAACCAACAAAGTCAAGACTTGGTCCCTCTTACTACAACAAGAGGGGAAATGATGTGGGTGCATCTTGATCTTCTCAAAGATGAATATTGGACTCTTCCAAAGTTTAAGACTAAGGGCAAATGTAAGATGAAGTTTTGCAACGTCATCCTCGTAATCATAGGAGAGGAATCTCTGCGAATCTCTTCACTCACTAACTCAGAGAAAGAGAAAATTGTCATGAGGAACAAGGTCCGGCCGAGACTATTTGAAGAACTATGATCAGCCCGATTCCTCCAATCAACTTGAATCGGCCAAGCAAAAAGAGATTCGGTTCGACAAGGCATTGAAGCGTCCCTAGGTCAATCTCAAAGCCCCATTTCGATGCGATATCATGGCTAATATCATGGCTCGTATAACATTGTTCAAACTTCTATGTTTGTCCAAAGAAACGAGGGAGGCTTTGAAAGAAGCTCTGAATGACAATGAGGCCTTCCTCGCACACATGTTCGAGCCACCGAAGGAGGAAGAACACAGTCGGTGCTATCAATGTCAACAACAAGCACCTTGTATCACCTTCACTCCATATGACGTACTCATCAAAAACCATCTTCACAACCGTGCTATAGGAGTATGTGGGATCAGCAAAGGTCGAGAGGATTCACATTGATCTAGGCTTTACTTTGAGCATAATCCCGTGGAGACTCTTGAGCTTTTTAGGTATTCCCCTTCACAAGCTCTCAAGGACTACTATCACCATCTTTAGTTTCAACTCCAGCAGTTGCTGATCTCTTGGGAAAATCCAACTTAAATGTCAGATCGACGATTTGAAGATGAAAGTGACTTGTTATGTCATCGATGTTGAAACACTTTACAATCTTCTCTTCGGAGACTGTGTATCCATTTCAACATGATCGTCCCATCAATTCTTCATCAATGCTTGAAGTATATTGACAAGCAGGGAGTTCCACAAAAGGTTGTTGTTGAAATAGTAATATGTTTAGGGGCTTATGTGTAAGTTGTAGGGGCCTATATAAGCCCATCTTATCTCATGAATAAGATTAGGGTTTTCATTCTCAATATGGTATCAGAGCCTCCACAAAAAACCTAACCCTAGCCGCCGTCCCCCCCCTCTTCTTCCCCGATCAGCTTCCAACCCCCCCTTGATCTCTGTCCGATCAGACCCCCCTCCCTTCCGCCTCCTGCAGAGCAGCCCCAAACCCACGACCAGAACCCCCCACGGCTCCAGACCCACCTGACCCCCACCCCCTCCTGTCCGCAAACCCCACGACCAGAACCCCAGACCACCCCGACCAGAACCCCACGACCAGAACCCCCTCCTCAACCCTAAACCCTACGACCAGAACCCCCCAGACCCGACCAGACCCCCCTGTCTCCACCTCCAAACCCTTTCCTAGCCGCTGCCACCTCAAGCCCCCCCTGCTGCGCTATGTCGGACCTAGAGTTTGGCATGGGTTCCCTTGACTCAGTCCTCGAACTGATGACAGGAAGAGTTTATATCTCACATCGATGAGATATATAACTGGTTTTGGTTCTTGTTTCCTCTGAGAAACGAGAATTTGTTTGAGATCCTACTCTTGTTGTGTGGCAGAGGTGCTGCCGAAATTTTTACTGCACACAACAAGGGTCGGAAGAGAAGGTGAACAGGTGGTGGGTCTGAAGCCTATTCGATGGAGGAGATCATCAAGAAGTTGAACCCCGCGGAGGTATCAACTTTGATGAAGCTAATGAAGTTGTCGGCTGGTGAGAGTGCGACAAAACCATCGAAGAAGTTGGAGCTTCCGACCATCGATCTGAAGCTTGATGGACCGAATACGTACCTGAGCTGGTCGCGACGGGTGAGATACATCCTTGCAGGGAGGAATCTGGAGGGTTATCTGACAGGAGAGGTGACAGAGCCGGAGGACTCGGAGAGAAGAGATGAGTGGAAGTCCACTCATATGTTGGTGTACATATGGCTTCTCAATTCATTGGTCCCGACGATCGCAGCCACAGTGGATGGCATTGAGAAGGTGAAGGACGTCTGGGAGAAGTTGAGGAGGACATATGATGGAGTGGGGAATAACCTGAGGGTATTCCAGATTAAAGGAGAGATCGACGCCACAGTCCAGGGAGAGAGGACTGTACAGGAATATGCTACAGAATTGGAGCGTCTGTGGCTGGATTATGATCATTTTTCCCCTCGGGCTAGCTGCAAGGACCCGGGGTGTAAAGAACGGGAGGCCTTTCTACAGGAGAGGACTATGGTGTTTCTCAAGGGATTGACATCAGAGTTCGCTCAGCGAATCGCATTGCTACTAGCTCAGCCGAAGATTCCCACACTTGAGGAGGCTGTCTCTGCTATGATCCAGGAGGAGACTCGCATTCGGCTACAGGCGGGGACATGTGGACTTCCTGTGGTGAAGTCAGCACTGGCGGCCTTCAACTCTGGCAACACTGGATCTAAGGGGGAGACTCGGTAGTGCTACAACTATGGTGAAGTGGGTCATCTAAGACATGCTTGTACCAAGCCACCCAAGGAGGGAGATTCGGGTGGACGTGGATAGTTTGGAGGTCGTGACTGTAGCCATGGGGGTCGACGAGGTGGAAGAGGAGGAGCAGGCAACCAGGCGAATTTGGTGGTGGCAGAAGGAGAGGAAGCAGCTGAGGTGGTTGTAGGCTGTCTAAAAATCACAATAGATAGCTGATCCCCATCAAACACCGATGATGGAAGTTACAATCTGACGACTTCCAGAAGGCTACAATTTGAAGACTTTCACGTAGATCGCTGAAGGTTACAATCTGACGACCTTCACGACAACCGATGAGAGCTCTAGTTCAACAACCTTCACAATCAACATCGAGAGTTACAATCTGACGACTCTTGCATATCAAAGAGCTAAAGTAAAGATTACAAAATGACGATCTTTACAAAACTTCGATAGAAAGAGACTACAAATCGACGGTCTCTTCAAACCAAGACGTGGAAGTCCTCCCCGCGAACCAGCATCAAGACGCACCATGTTCATAGCCACGAACGCAGCTCAAATCAACAGCTGAACGCAGCTTCAACCGCTGAACGCAGCTCAAATCAACCGCTGAACGCAGCT
>NC_033796.1:104020603-104134448 GCF_001876935.1 Asparagus officinalis
ACCATGCTTGCGGTATATGTGGATGATATGATTATTACAGGGGATGATGAGAAGGAGATTGCCCAACTCAAAGTGAGACTGGGTAAGGAATTCGAGGTGAAAGATCTGGGTTTGCTTCGATACTTTCTTGGAATAGAGATAGCTCGAGGAGCGGAGGGAATCGTCCTATCCCAGAGAAAGTATGCACTGGATCTTCTCAAAGAGACAGGGATGTTAGGGTGCAAACCTGCAACTACACCGATCGACCAGAAGTTCAAACTAGGTGCTGAGGCCGGAGAACCAGTTGATCGTGACAGATACCAGAGGCTGGTGGGAAGATTGATCTATTTGAGTCACACACGTCCTGATATCTCTTTTGCAGTAAGCGTGGTGAGTCGCTACATGCACGATCCGAGGAAGGGTCATATGGACGCTGTGGGAGAACCAGTTGATCGTGACAGATACCAGAGGCTGGGGGGAAGATTGATCTATTTGAGTCACACACGTCCTGATATCTCTTTTGCAGTGAGCGTGGGGAGTCGCTACATGCACGATCCGAGGAAGGGTCATATGGACGCTGTGTACCAGATTCTGAGATATTTAAAGAGTGCCCCCGGGAAGGGACTGATATTCAGGAAGAATGGACATGTGAACATCGAGGGTTATTGCGACTCTGATTGGGCTAGCTGTGCTGATGACAGGAGATCCACCTCAGGATATTGTATCTTTGTAGGAGGTAACTTGGTCTCGTGGAAGAGCAAGAAGCAATCGGTGGTAGCGAGATCAACAGCTGAAGCAGAATATAGAGCCATGGCCTTAGGAGTTACAGAGTTATTGTGGTTAAAGAGTATGTTGGTGGAGCTGAAGCTGGATCAAGGAGCCAAGATGAAGCTGTGGTGTGATAACAAGTCAGCCATCAGTATCGCCAACAACCCAGTGCAGCATGATAGAACCAAACACATCGAGATCGATAGGTTCTTCATCAAAGAGAAGTTGGACAATGGACTACTGGAGTTAAGTCATGTTCCAACTAAGGATCAGGCAGCAGATTGTCTGACTAAGGGGCTTAGCTCAGTAGATATGATTAGAGGATGTGACAAGATGGGCTTAGTGGATATCTTTCGCCCATCTTGAGGAGGAGTGTTGAAATAGTAATATGTTTAGGGGCTTATGTGTAAGTTGTAGGGGCCTATATAAGCCCATCTTATCTCATGAATAAGATTAGGGTTTTCATTCTCAATAGTTGTGTTGAAAAGTATCTCTTCAAGTGGGTGGAGAATTACTTTACTGACTTTCTCTTGTATGATGATAATCATACAATTGAGATTGCTCTTTTTAATGATGAAGACAGTGGTAATAAAGCGGACAATGGGCCAGATCCAAATATGATCTGATCTGGGAAATGGAACCATCTATAATTACCAATGAAGAAGCATATACCAATCAATCAGTCGAAAATCAGGGCGACTCGATCTTTAATTCAATCGAGTTTCCTTATGACTATTATTTAGACTCTTAAGTACGGAAGCTCAAGAGTCGAAGCTTTGATGTCTAGGCTAGCTTTAGAACTAACTTTGTACATACCTATAAATGAGTCTTACTCAACTCATCAGTAGTTAGGCGACTTAGAGGATGCTACCTTCATAGTCTAAGCTAAATGAGGCGCCCAAAATCCTATTGGCTTCAGAAAGGTCGAGTCATGACCACACTTATCAAGCTCAGATAAGGAAGCCAAAGGAGTTATGGAGTTCTCTTGCGACAACCAGCAATCTTAGCATATAATGACAATAATAGGGTATGACTTCACTCTAAAATAAGGATTGAATTTCAATTAAGGATCGAGAGTTCCTCCATTCCCCTTCGTACCAGAAGGAGAGGCCTTCAATTGTTATAATCGAACTAAACATGGACTTGGATATATTTCCCTTGAAGCTGACTCATAAATAGGATCGACGTCTAATGATTCCCTAAGTAGCTCCTCAGGCATGTCTTGCTGGGATTCTGACGTCAATATCAGAGCCATGTTCAATGAATTCACGGTTAACATGGTTTCATACAGTTTAGCCATAGATCTGGATGAATCCGGAGTGTTTGAAAATCCTGAAGACAATCCTTGGGCGAAACATCTTGGAATACAATAGGAGTCACATTTTGAAATCAACGAACTTCCCACTAAAGAGAAATTAATCCAAGTCAACATAGGCGATGATGCTAATCCTAAGTCCATCTTCATCAGTGAAAGTTTATCATTTGCTGAGAAAGAAGAACTCATAACTCTCCTTCGAGAGTATATTAACGTCTTTGCTTGGAGTTATGAAGATATGCCTGGCTTGTATCCTAATGCGGCCATATACCGCCTTAACATTGACCCAAATGTTAAGCTAATCAAACAATAACGACGCTTCTGTCTTGACCTAATGGAACAAATTGAGGAAAAAAATCTGCAAACTCATCAAATGCGGCTTCATTCGTGAAGAACAACATTCGGATTGGTTGGCCAACATCATTGTGGTAACGAAAAGAATGGAAAAATTCGGATTTGTATTGACTTTAGAAATCTTAATCTTATTTGTTAAAAGGACGAATTCCCTCTCCCTATCACAGATGTCATGGTTAACAATACGTGCGGATTTGAGAGGATGTCATTGATGGATGGGTTTTCTAGATACAAACCAAATCAAGATGCATCCAAATAGTCAGAAGCATACAACATTTCGAACACCCTTAGGGATGTATAGTTACACGGTGATGTGCTTTGGTCTAAATAATGTTAGAGCAACCTACCAACATGGATGAACTCAATCTTCAGTGAGCATTTGTGCAAAACAGTGGAATACTATGTCGTTGACATTGCAAACAAGAGTCGTCACAAGCAAGACCATGCCAATGACTTGAGAATGGTGTTCGCGATGATGAGAAAACACCAACCCAAGGTGAACCTAACTAAGTCTTTACTGGGGGCAAAATCAGGCAAATTCCTGAAACTTATTGTAACATCCAAAGGAAATACAAGTCGACTCCGAAAAAGTGAAAGTTGTAGGCATCAAAAATGGCCTAGGGTTCCTGCACGTAGTTCGAGATGAAAAAAGATGATAAGTGTCATTATCCGAGTCGAAGAGGATTATCTGACGTTGACAAGCGAATGAAACGAGTCGACGAAGCGTACGAATCAACAGGACGACAGAATAGAAAAGAAACGATCCAATCGGGAATTACAAAATACGAGGCGCCATTCGTGTCTCGTCCGCCCACGTATGATTCACCCATGGGAGATCGTGGATCTTTTCCTCGGCTTTCTGACGCACTTTGAATCACGTCGTTACTAAATCGGATCGAAAAGTTACGACAAAAACAGTCAAAGGGGGAAAACGGCGTCTCGGCCTAGCCAGGACTGTCCCGGTCTCGAAAAGGCCGTCTCAGGCCTGTTTTTGCTGTTTTTTCGTCGTTTCTTCGATGTTAACTGCCCCGATTCTGATCCAAAGCCTCTCCAACTGATTTGGAGTTATTTTTAAACGTGGTTATAACTGAGGATAAGATCAAATCGTTCGTTCTTATACGAAAACCAAGCTTCTGAAGCCTATAAATACAACCCTAGGGCCTTCATTTATACAGATCCGGAATTCTCGAGCGTCGGCGAAGCCCTGTCGAACTGAAGAGTGAGGAGCACGAATTTCAGAGAGGAGAAAGAGATCTCGGCGAGCTATTCAACATAAAGAGGAAGAGTTTGAGAAATCTACATCCGTTCATCCATTTCATTAAGATCGTACCTAGCTGTGATTCTCGAGAAGAGTGATTATCTCGCTTTGTCGAGATAGTCACTTTAGTTTCTTGTCTCCTTTGCGAGGCAACAGAATCTATATTGGGTCTGATCAGTCGGTGGTCCACGGATAAACCTGGCATAGGCTAAGATCCCACGCATACAGTGGGTGATAAACGTCTGTTGTGTGTGTTTTAAGAGAGTTGTAATCTTTTGTTTTCATTTTCATTGAGTTCATTGTAACAACTGAAGTTGTAATGAATCCGTTAATGAAAGAACCAACTTTCCACCAAAACAAAAGTCATTCAAGAGATGCCACCTCCAAGGAATCTCAAAGAACTCAGAGGCTTGCAAGAACGATTAGCCTACATCTGCAGGTTCATAGTCAATCTATTCGGAAGATGCCAACCCTTTCAAAGGTTGATAAAGAAAGATGTTTTGTTTGTTTGGGATGACACTTGCCAAAAAGCTTTTAATGAGATAAAAATTATCTCATGAAGCCACCAATTCTAGCCGCATCTGTTTTAGGTAAACCTTTCTTAATCTATATCAGGGCGATGGATCATTCCCTAGGAGCACTTTTTGCTTATAAGAATGACAATAGCCACGAGCAAACCATTTATTATCTCAGCCGGACAATAATTGGTGCCGAGCATCGCTACTATCCAGTCAAAAAGGAATATCTAGTATTAGTCTTCACAATTCAAAAGATGCGGTGTTACCTGACGATTCAATCCATCAAAGTCAATTTAAAAGTCAATCCTCTACGAATACTTATGACGAAACCCGGATCTCCAAATTTTACGTTAATTAAATAGGCAATACTACTTTTACAATACGACATGACATTCGTGCGACAGATAACAGTCAAAGGCCAAGCAATAGCTGACTTTTTGGCTGACTATCCCATCCCCGAATTTTTTAAGCTCTATGAAGACTTCCCAGATGAGGTCTTCGAGTTGAATGTTGTCTCGGATCACCAGGTGTGGCAATTTTACTTTTTGACGGCGTGTCAAGATGCAACCACAAATGAGTAATTGTCGCATGAGTGGGGGTAGTGCTTATTGATCCCCACGAACACGTCCTCCCTTGGTCTTATTCATTGACCAAGCCATGCTCTAATAACATGCCCGAGTATAATGCCCTCATAATTGATCTGCAGCTTGTTTAAGACGTGGATATCAAATACCTTGAAGCCTGCGGCGATTCTAAGTTGATCACCAACTAGATTAAAGGAGACAATGAGGTCCGTCACAACGATATTATACCCTATCATGAAGCGGCAATAAAGCTTGCTCATTCATTCATAGACTTCCACATTAGTTACGCAGCCCATCTCGAAAACACTCATGCATATGCTTTGGCATCCCTTGCAGCCACTCTTGCATTGACTTCCAAGTCTGCTAGGCGTATCACATAGCTAGCCATCAACTATGCTCTCCAGTACAGATCCTGGAAGCTAACGAAGTGCATGTTATGCTAATTCACTTCGATTCTAATGATTGACATTTCTCAATTATTGATTATGTCTTGCACATAATACTACCAGATAATCCAAGGCGAAAAATCTCTATCTAAAGAAGAGCTTCACACTTTTTCGATGATTGTGCTACCCATACTTAATATCATTGATCATTTGACGGCATGTTGCTTCGATACTTGTCACCAAGTGAAGCTCGAGAAGCACTCAAGGTAGCCCAAGACCATACATGTGGAGCTCATCAACCGGGTCCTAAACTTCAGGACCGACTTCATCATCTTGGCTATTACGGGCCAACGATGATTATAGATGCAGTGGCCTATGCTAAACGGTGTCATGCGTGTCAAGTTCACACCGGTTTTTTGCACTAACCTCCGAAAGAATTACATCTGACTATTGTCTCATAGTCATTTGAAACATAGGGTAATAGATATCATTGGGCTAATTAGCCCATCATCCGCTAAATACCATCTTTTATCCTAGTCATTACTGATTACTTCTTATGGGTCGAAGTCATTCCCTTAAGAGATGTTAAGACATCTAACGTGGTTAGTTCTTGAAGCACCACATTATTTACCGATTTGGCGTACCTCGGAGGATTGTCCACAATAACGGTCCATAGTTTATCAGTCGATCATTATTTAAATTTTACAATAAGTTCAGAATTCAAGATATGGCTTTTATGCCATATAACCCGGCTGCTAATGGTCTAGCCGAAGCTTTCAACAAAATAATCATCAAACTTCTGAAGAAGTTCGTCTCTAACAAATGAGATTAAGACGAGAATCTTGGAGTGTTTATGGGCTTATCGAACAATAGTCAGTACACCCACTAGCTCCATGCTTCTTACATTGATCTATGGATTTGAAGCCGTGATCCTTCTGGAAATTCAGATGTTGTTATTGAGAATCGTCCTTGCTGAGAAAATGACGATTGAAGAATATTATTAGAAGCAGCTCCAAGAACTAGAGGTGCTAAATGAATTAAGGCTTCAAGCTCAATAACGAGTCGAGATCTACGAGTCATGGATCTCAAGATCCTTCAACGAGAGAGTTAGAGAACGGTCCTTCAAAGAAGATATTGTTCGTCGACCCATGGTCATGACACACAGGACTAAGGGTAAATTCTAACCTAAATGGGAGGGTCCATTTATAATGGAGACAATCTACTCAAGTGGGGCATATCACCTGACAAAAATGGCAATAGGCACATGATGCCAATCAATAGGAGGTTTCTTAAAAAATATTACCCTTAATCCGGGCCAATTTAATCTCTCACATATATTTTGGTCATGTTTAAGTTTCCAACTTTGACTACAATAATAAGTTCTCATACTACATTATTGATTGTTTAATCTAAAATCTAATCAAAATCCCGAACGAGTCGTCAAGTTAACATCACACATCTGCTTGACTCCAAATGCATTACCACCATCAGGTTAACATTACCTCTAAATGGTTTGCACCTTTATGTTCTGACTAGTTAATATTACACCTCTGTCGGATTATTTCATCGACTAGTTAACATTACACCTCTATCGACTTGTCTTTTGGGATTTGATCGGTTAATATTACATCTCTATCAATCCACATTTACCAAAAAATCGATCAGTTAACACTACACTTTCATTAATTTTCTGCTGTTAAGTTAACATTACACTTCCAAACGGTAGTCGTCTTTGGAGTCCTTTGAGCCCAATTGGTTAACATCACAGCTCAATCGGATGTTCTATTTGACACATTAATATTACACCTCTATTAAATACTCTAATACTATCATGTTAACATTACACCTTTGAATAGTACCAACTCAACCAAATTTGATACATTAACACAACACCTCTATCAGTTTGATTCCATTATTTTTCTCTCCAATAAGGATATCAATACAATATGTTAACATTACAAATCTATCGTACACATATCAAAATGGTAAAAGTTCTTTATTATTAAAAGAGCTAATTTATTGCAAAAAGGAGAAGTCTAAAGGGAATATTGATAAAATAATTGAATTCGAGTAATACACTCGGATATCTTGGTATCCCTTGCTTCAACAGTTTGAACCCTGACAGCCTTTAGCCTAGCCGTCTCAGCCTGAATTTGAGAAGCCTTAAGATCCCATTCCTTAGCCAACCCAGACGACTTGAGTTCAACTTTTTTCCTTCTGCTATTGAGTTACTTCCAACCTAGTTTGAGCTGCGGTAATAGCCGCCTTGGCCTCATTGATGTTGGATTCCCATTCTAGAATGACGTTGTTAAGCTCAGCTTGATTACCATTAATAAGTGCAAGGTTAACATTCAGTTCTTGAAGTCTCTTATTGATCTGCTTCATCTTCTTGCGAGTGGACTTCAACCTCACAGCGCTTCGCTAAGAGATGATGAAATTCAAGTTCTGCAATACCGTCAACGTCAGCTGCATGAAGCAATTGTACCCTTTGGAATTGAAGTTCAGCCTCGTCAATCATCCTATTGAATAGCTCAGTATGTTCAGCTCTCGCAATTGATGTTAAAATTCTAAGTTGATTTCTCAACAAAACAAGAGTGTGAGCAGATAAGCCTCTCTTATGGAAACTAAGTAGATTGAAGACAATTTTCAACCCAAACAAGACGACTCAAGCTACATTTAACAATACACCTCTAGTTATTACCCAAAGTATTTTAATCCCTTTTGCAAGTCAATGTAGGTGTTGATAATAATGTATTGTAGTGGGTTTTAGTCTCACATTGGTTATGAGAACACACCTCACCATCCTCTACTTATATAAATATATGTGTACACTCAATATTGAACCCTAAGAATTTTTTCAGTATTGTCTTAATGCGTACTGAGAGAGACTTGTCGTCTGAATTTTATGTCTTAAGGTTGCTAAAACATTTAGATTTTGTAGTTGTTGCTTGTTGTTGCTCTTTCCACCATCGAGGCAGAGTATTATGCAATGTCCACAACAGCTAAAGAGATTATTCATCTTTATCATCTTCTTAGTGATTTTGGTATTTCTGTTACGACTCCTACTCTCTACTGTGATAATAAGAGTATCATCCAGATTGCTAATAATCCAATATTTCATAAGAGGACCAAACATATTGAGATCGACGCTCATTTTATCCGTCAACAAGTTATCAAGGACAAAATAATTCTACTTCCTCATGTCTCATCCGCTGACGAGCTTGTAGATTTCTTTACAAAGACCTTACCTGTTCATCGGTTCCAGTTTCTTGTACGCAAACTCACTTTGTTTGATCCAACATGAGTTTGAGGGGGCTGTTGATAATAGTGTATTATAGTGGGTTTTAGTCCCATATTGGTTGTGAGAACACACCTCACCCTCCTCTACTTGTATAAATATATGTGTACACTCAATATTCAACTGGTTGTGAGAACACACCTCACCCTCCTCTACTTGTATAAATATATGTGTACACTCAATATTCAACTCAAAGAAAATTTACCCAAGACTCTATCTCTTAGTTTAATAGTAGGATCTTGAAACTTTAGGGGGTCTTATAGACGGTTAAAATATATTCTATCCAGGCTAATGTTCGCCATTTGATGTCAACAAACTTCGCCTGTAGCTACCCATGTGGGCCATGTCACCCACGATTCAGAAGTGATGGCCCACCCACGTCTAAGTGAGCCTCGCTCAAACACTTTTAGTGAGCTTCGCTCAAACATTTTTAGTGAGCTTCGCCAACCAATTAATCAGTGAACTTCGCCAATCAGACGTTTGAGATGTATGCTCAAGAGGATAACTACTCCCCCATTATCTCTTATTTTAATGACCACTTAATCCACAACTAAAAGCCATTAACTCTCTATCGTAGCCTATAAGAGGAGGAGATTTTTCGTTCAAGAGGATCACCAACTGAGAGATTGAACACCCATACATGAGTAGAATTAACATTTTCTCTCTTTCTTTCTAATATTTGATTCCAAGAGAAGACTGAGCTATCTTTAAAGCAACCAAATCAGAGATCAACAGCAAGAGATCCATAGTCTTAATCGGACCGTCAATGGAGTACAAGATCGATGCTTCATCGGCATACAAAAGAGAATCTCAAGAAACATAATTTTTTTCCTTTTTTTATTGTATTTTTTATTGTGGTATGCTTACAATGCAAAAGACACAAAACGACCCCTAACCAATGTGGGACTACACAACAAGAAACAAACTACTCTCTCAACACTCCCCTTAAGCGGAGCATACATATCATACATGCCCAACTTATTACAAATAAAATCCACTCGTGTTCTTCAAGAGGTTTGTGAGAATGTTTGCAACTTGATGTTCCAATGATATGTGCTTGGTTTTTATTATTCCCTTCTCCGTCTTCTCATGAATCAAGTGGTAATCAATCTCTATATGATTTTTCTTCTCATGAAACACTGGATTCTTAGCTATGTGAATGGTGACCTTGTTGTCTCCATACAAGCTTATAGGACATTTCGGAGGACAATCAATCTTTGTTAATATATTTCTCACCTAGATCAGCTCACAAGTCAAATTTTCCATGGCTCGATACTCAGACTTAGTTGTAGATCGAGAGACTATACTCTGTTTCTTACTCTTCCATTATATAAGATTTCATCCAAGAAACACACAATTTCTAGTAGTTAACCTCTATTCTTAGGAGATCTTACCCAATCTAAATCTGAGAATCCTACAGCTCTTGTGTGATCGCTATCTAAATAGTATACTCCATTTTCTAGAGTTCTCCTGAGATATCTAAGAATCCTCTTCACAGCTTCTATATGAGGATCCCTAGATACCGAGAGAAATTGACTAACTACACTAACGAAACATGCAATATCTGGTCTTGTGACTGTTAGGTAGTTTAGTTTCTCCAAAAGTCATTTATGTTCTTCAGTATCCTCCAATAACTCTCCCTGAGCTGGTAGTAGTTTGACCTTGTCATCCATAGGTGAGTTAATGCCCTTGCATTCTGACATCCCAACATTTAGTAACATATCACGCACATATTTTTTCTGAGATAAGAGAATTATCTTCTTTGATCTAGCCACCTCGATACCCAAAAATATTTTAAGGATCCAAGGTCCTGATGAAGATGTGACTCGTGGGGGCCACAAAACGTGTGAAGAGATCACCTATGTGAAGAGATCAGCATGGGGTATGGGGGCCACAAAGTTGAAAAAAAAAGAGAAGAAACCGCGTGAAGATCATGAGTCCAGCGGACAAAAGAGGCCAGGCCCACCCGAAATAGTGCAGCTATATATATATATCTCTTTGTGCAATAACCTAGGGGTGCGAAGGAAGGAGGAAAAGGTACAGAGCAAAAGAAAAAGACGGCTGAGAGCAAAGAGGGGCTGGGTGCAGGTGAAAAGCAGGGCAGCGTACAGAGGTGTTTGGCGGCTATTCATAGAGAAAAAGCAAAGTCCTTTTGCAGCTGTTCTTTGATTTGTGTATCTATTTGAGTGAGTATTTGTATGAGGGATCTGAGAGTTTATGAGAGGGTTTAGATTGAGTGATTGTAAACCCTAGTTGTGTTCTCTCCCTCTAATAGTAGATCTCCCCCTCCTTGCCCCGTGGACGTAGGCAGTTTGCCGAATCACGTAAAATTGGTTTGTTTGAGTTTGTGGCCATTGTAATAGTTTTTAGGATCCCTCGACGCGCAGTCCTAGAGCTGACGAGAGGAAGAGCTAATATCCCACTTTGATAAGATATTAGGTTTCAGATTCTTGTTCCCTTTGAGAAACAAGAATTCTTATCGATCTTTCTCTTTTATTGTGCACCAGAAACTCTGCCAAAATTTTCTCTGTGCACAACAAGTGGTATCAGAGCCCAGATTCCAGATCTAGGGTTTGGTTGGAGGAGTAGATCAATTTGGAGGCTCGTTTAGGGCTTGGTTGGTGATAAATGTGGGATCTTTTGGTAAAGACTCTATCTTTTTAGTTTTGGATCTATTCTTCGTTCGTTGGTGCGTAAGATGTCGGGGAAAGAAGGTGCTTCGGGTGTCGAGAGCGGTGCTTCTGGCGTGAAGACCATTCAAAGTCTGAATATCCACTCTATGAAGATAGATATGGAGAAATTTAATGGCACAAACATTTTTGGATTGTGAAAATACGAGGTTTTGGATGCGCTGAACGCGTAGAATTTGGAGGATACCTTGGAATTATATGGCAAGCCAGATGAGATTGAAGAGAAGGTTTGGAAGAAGATGAATCAAACGGCGTGTGGTGTGATTAGATCTTGTTTGACTCAAGATCTAAAATATGATGTGATGAATGAGACTTCTGCAAAGAAGATTTGGGAGATTCTCGAAAGCAAGTATCTGACAAAGAGTGTTGAGAACCGCTTGCATTTGAAGAGGAGACTTTATCGTTTCCAGTTGAAGAAGGGAACCTCAATTAGAGATCACATGAACACCTACACAAAGCTTCTTGCGGATTTGGCGAATGTGGATGTCATAATTGAAGATGAGGACAAGGCGTTGCTGTTGTTGAGTTCCTTGCCCGACGAAGACTATAAGACCTTCGTCCTTACCCTGATTAATAGGAAGACATCTCTTTTGTATAGTGAGGTCACTGCTGCACTGGTGAATTATCAGCTTCGGAAGAAGGATAAAGAGACTTCGACTGAGTCGGTAGCAGAGACGTTAGCCGCAAGAGGGAAGGGTCCAAACCGAAAGAATTGGAAGTCACAGTCTAGAGTAGGAAAAGATCAGTGTGCTTGGTGCAAGGAGACTGGTCATTGGAAGAAAGACTGCCCAAAGCTCGACGAATGGATGAAGAATAAGCAGAAGGGAAAAGGGAAGCAACCATCATCAGAAGCAAACATCGTATCGGATGGTAATAATTCTGACTCTTCTATTTATTCGCTTTCTATCAGTCCTACAGATAGCTATTCGGAGGAATCTGAATGGATGTTGGATAGTGGTGCGACCTATCATGTGTGCCCTAGAAGGGAATGGTTCTCCAGTTTTGAGAAGCTGATGGATAGTGGTGTGGTGTACATGGCTGATAACCGTGCATGCCAGATCCTTGGGATAGGAAGAAT
Organism: Asparagus officinalis; assembly: GCF_001876935.1. Lineage (NCBI taxonomy): Eukaryota > Viridiplantae > Streptophyta > Magnoliopsida > Asparagales > Asparagaceae > Asparagus > Asparagus officinalis. The sequence goes on from NC_033796.1 coordinate 104,032,832, forward strand.
TCGCATAAAAATATTTGACGGGATTGTTAGGGAGCTAAATGATGTGAGATATGTTCCTTCTTTGAGGAAGAACTTGATCTCGATTGAAGCTTTGGTTGGAGAGGGTCTGAAGGTTCGTGTTGAGGACATGGTTCTCGAGATTGTGAGAGACTCTCGTATTTTGATGAAGGGTGTCAGGAGGAATAACCTGTATTACTTGACTGGAGGTATAGAGACAGGTGGAGAACTGGGGACTTCTATTGATTCGACTAGACTACGACATTTGGGGCTTAGCCATTCCAGTATTGATTCCTCACATAGATTGAAAGAGGGTGTGAAGACCTGCAGTTTAAAGTCCAATGAACAAGTTGATGTGAGTAAGAAGACCGAGGTGAAATTTGGCACCTCTATTCACCGTGTTAAGGGTCGTTCTGGAGGAGTTCACGTGGATGTTTGGGGGCCTTCCAAGGGGGCATCATTGGGAGGTAATCGAAGTTTGGTTTCCTTTCTTGGTGACTGTTCTAGGCGTGTTTGGGTTGCAACCAAATCCCCATTGGAGAAAGTCCTAGTAGTTTCCAACAGATTGAAGAAGTGTGTAATTGACAGAAAGGTGAAGGTACTCCATTCTGGTGGGAGGTACAAGATGGACCTATTTCTGTATTGGAGCCGAGCTCACGGTATTTCGAGATACTTCGTTGGAAAGGAAATCTTGGGGCAACTAAATAGGGTGACAAATTTGGAGAACCGTGCCTTGCTGGAGGAGGATCGGTATTTGTGGTCGAGCAATGGTTTGCAGAAGAGTTTCTGGACAGAGGCTTTGACATATTTGGATCATCCTATTAAAGAGTTGTCAACTGCTGTGATTGGAGGTAAAACTCTATTGGAAGATAGGTCCGGTAGTGTCACTTTGGTTGAGGCTTCGATGAGGAAGCCAATTGACTCTCAGCAGGTGGAGAGTTTTGGACAGACCTTAGAGGTATCGCAGCGGGTGGAGATTGATGTTACTCCACATTGGGTGGGGATTTTCCCACATACTCCAGGTCATTCTGCATTGGTTGGGATTCCAGCTGAGGTGACACAGCGTGGAAGTCATTTAGATTCGGATGCAGATGATGAGTTGGGTTTTGATTCGAATACAGCTGATAGATACAGTTTGGATATGACCATTGGTTCACCTTAGGTGGAGGTGTTTGAGGCCATTGGATGTGTTATCAGCCGCAGAGTTGATGATATTGGAGAAGGGTTGCGAACTCTTCTAGTGAATTGAGGTCGTTCGCGGCCATTTGGGTGAACTACGTTCGGCTTGATTCCTTGGGCAAGAGGATACGTAGGCAGTCTTTATGATGCAGCCGGGTTTGGATTTTGATGGGGGTGAGATCGATTTGGTGAGTTGATACTGACATTTGGAGAGTGTTTGCATTCTCATTTGGGTTCTCGACTTGTTATGGATTGAGTCTCTTGTCGTGAATTGTTTCACGGTGTACTGGACAAAACAAGTAAGACATTTGGTTTGGTTGGTGTCGACTCAATTTTGAGAAAACTTCGTCGAGGTGGAGAATTGATGAAGATGTGACTCGTGGGGGCCACAAAACGTGTGAAGAGATCACCTATGTGAAGAGATCAGCATGGGGTATGAGGGCCACAAAGTTGAAAAAAAAAGAGAAGAAACCGCGTGAAGATCATGAGTCCAGCGGACAAAAGAGGCCAGGCCCACCCGAAATAGTGCAGCTATATATATATCTCTTTGTGCAATAACCTAGGGGTGCGAAGGAAAGAGGAAAAGGTACAGAGCAAAAGAAAAAGACGGCTGAGAGCAAAGAGGGGCTGGGTGCAGGTGAAAAGCAGGGCAGCGTACAGAGGTGTTTGGCGGCTATTCACAGAGAAAAAGCAAAGTCCTTTTGCAACTGTTCTTTGATTTGTGTATCTATTTGAGAGAGTATTTGTGTGAGGGATCTGAGAGTTTATGAGAGGGTTTAGATTGAGTAATTATAAATCCTAGTTGTGTTCTCTCCCTCTAATAGTAGATCTCTCCCTCCTTGCCCCGTGGACGTAGGTAGTTTGCCGAACCACGTAAAATTAGTTTGTTTGAGTTTGTGGCCATTGTAATAGTTTTTAGGATCCCTCGACGCGCAGTCCTAGAGCTGACGAGAGAAAGAGCTAATATTCCACTTTGATGAGATATTAGGCTTCAGATTCTTGTTCCCTTTGAGAAACAAGAATTCTTATCGATCTTTCTCTCTTATTGTGCATCAGAAACTCTGCCGAAATTTCCGCTGCGCACAACAGATCCTTGGTTTGAAATTGTTGTTGTAGATACTTCTTCAAATGACTAGTGCCATATGCATCGCCGTTGGTGATCACAATCTCGTCAACATATACAATCAAAAGGATCCGCTTCCCACCATGAAATCTCTCAAAAATCAAGTGGTTTTCTTGAGCTCAATGAAGACCAAAGGTGGACAACTGCTGCAAAATGTCCGAACTAAGCCCTCGGAGATTGCTTCAACCTATAGAGGGTTTTTTTTAATTACAAACCTTGCCACACTCCCCCTGAGCAACAAAACTTGATGGTTGCTTCATATAAACCTCCTCATCAAGAATACTATTAAGGATTACATTCTTAACATCTAACTAATGTAGCTGCCAGCGATAGCGAGCAATAGACGAAATAAGAATGAGATACATGTCGTCTTAGCTACAGAAGAGAAGATATCGATATAATCAAGACCATAAATCTGTAAATATCCCTTCGCAATTAGTTGAGCTTTGAGGCAAGCTAGAGAGCCATTTGGATTTACTTTTATAGTATAAAACCATTTGCAGCCGATCACATTCTTTCTTGGTGGTAGTGAAACAAGATCACAAATCTCATTTCGCTCAAAGGTCGTCATCTCTCCTTTCATTGCCGCTATCCAACCTGTGTTAGATGGAGTTTCTAACAATTTTTTGGGAACCGAGTGAGAATCCAGAGAAGATACGAAAGAATAATATAATAGAGATAACAAAGAGTAAGAGACATAGTGTGTGGGACGATACCAAGAATTTCAAGAACATGATTTCTTACCCTTTCAGAGGGCAATGGGAAGATTATTAGTAGGCTGATCACTTAGTTGTACGGGCATATTTTGAGTTACTAGTATATCAAGCACTTGGTTGTATGAGCATATTTTGAGTTACTAGTATATCAGGCTCTTAAGTGGATTTGGACGATGGCTCAGGCTGCGGAGCAGTACATCTTGTATAAACTTGAACAAGCTCTGCAAACTTGGATGGTAAATCAGGTTATACAGTAGCTTTAGAAGAAACATTGACTGTGGTTTCCCAAATAATAAGGTAGTCATTATCATCGGGAGGGTCTAAGTATTTATCAAAGACAACATGTCCTGGTTTGTTCTCAAAGAAGGTAACATCGGCTAAAATAATATACCGATTCAAGGAGGGGAAATAACATCTGTACCCAGTCCTAAAATATCTAAGAAAAATCCCCCTAAGAGATTTTGAATCTAATTTCGTTCGTTGCAGACGATGATTGTGAATAAAGCATAGAGACCCAAAAATTTTAAGAGGTAAATAAAAAGTTTCTTTAGTAAAAGAGAGATCAGAGTTGTAGCCATCCCATTTTGTTGGAGTGTGTAAGTACAAGATGGCCAATGTAAAATTCCATTGTCTTCCAAATATTTTGTGAAGAAGCGATCAAATATTCCTTAGCATTATTTGTTCTTAAAGTTTTAATGGTATTATGAAATTGATTTTTAATCTCAGCATAGAAAACTCTAAAAATAGAGAACACTTCAGAACGACTTTTCAGCAAGTTGATCCAAGTCATGTGTGAAAAATCGTCTACAAAACTAACAAAATATTAGAAACCGAGTTGGGATGGAATAGAACAAGAATCCCATACTTCTAAATACACTAAATTAAATGGGTTACTAACCCTCTTATTGATGCGACTGGGGTAAGATATCCATTGATGGTTTCCAAGTTGACACGACTTACACTCTAAAGATTAGACATGATTCAAATCTGAAATCAAAATTTTAAGAATTGACAGAGGGGGATGACCAAACCAACAATGTTCATTAAAGATTGATGTAGAGTTAAAATAGACCTCCCAGGCTGGGAAAAAGTCCAGCTCATACAAGTCGTTCCGCTCACGTCCAGTGGCAATCATCTACCTTGTCCTAATTACCTGAAAAATATAGTGTAGGAAAAAAATATTAACATATAATTTAATACTTTACTCCAAAGCGTTCCCTACATCCACCAAAGCGGCCTCCATCATGACTACCCTCTCGACTGGTTGACTGTCTACTCTATGTGGCGAGAGTAGACCTGTCAGTAGACTCTGCTGTGGTACTTATGGGAGTTGTCTGCACTGTTGAACTTAGGAAGTAATATGTCTTTGCTAAGGAATGTATAGCAGAGGTCTTAATAACCTGTGGTCGTGCTGAATTACAAGACTGTGGAAGAGAACCAAGAAAGGTGAATTCCATCAGTTGATTCCACTTGTCTTGCATCTTCTGAATATCCCCATAATGGGGAAATCTATCTTAGCTCCTCTGCGAGGCGATTGAAGTTGCGACAATGCCCCTCAAATGTCAGACAATGCTTGTCCATCTTGCTCCGAAATAACTCTTGAATGACATCATACGCCCGATTGGCGTATCCGAGGCCTAAGTACAATTGCTCCAAGAACTTTCACACCTGTTTCACTATATTATAGTGAATTGCTAACTGAAGGACCTGTAGTTCCATGCTTTTCCAAATTTGATGAAGTAAACTAGTGTCATCTTATTTCCAACAGACAGTAACTGGGATAGGGGGTCATTTGTAAGATGATGATCCTTTCCCCGACCTGATATATAAACTCGAATCAGTTACTTTCAAACTTAGTAATTAGACCCATTCAATTTCTGGTCAGTGATCCTGCTAGAGAGCACCAATGTGTGGGTCTTCATCTTAACTTTGTCGTCCACCGAAATAGCAGAATACTAGAAGTTACCATTAATACAGCAAATAAGATCCTTTAGCTAGTAATCTCTCGGTAAATAACTATCAACCTCACTCAACAACAAATTTAATTTTCAACAAATAAATCATCAACAAGTAATCACACCAAGTAATCAATCCACAACAAGTAATCGCCACAACTAAGCAAAGTTGGTTTCTTCGAGAGAATGACTTATCACTTATCTCAAAGAGACTATTTACGACTGACCGTACGATGAAGCTAAATGATTAGCTTAATATATAGGAAGATCTAATTGGTTAAGCTAAATGATTAGTTAAAGATCTATGAAGATTTAGTTCATAAGCGAAATGATTGGTTGCAGATCTATGAAGATCTAGTTGATTAAGCCAAATGATTAGCTTAACACCCTTTTTGTTTATTATTTTTTTACTATTTCGGATCTAAGGTGTACAGATCCGAAAAAGATTTTTTGCACCAAAGTCGAGGGCTAATGAACTAGGAAAGTTGGTGTTATTAAACAGAGAGGTCAAAGTCAACATAGGAGAAGAGGTGCAGGTTGGATCTGATCGGGGCTGATGAACAGTACCCCAAGGATGGATGAACAATACCTCAAAACAGAATGCGGTTGGAAGTGGTGGCTGAGGACGAAGGGTTAGAATTTGATGTTGGTAGGTGGCGGCTAAGGTTTGGGAGGGTGGTGGCTAGGGTTTGAGAGGGGTAGAAGGTGGCGGCTAGGGTTTGAGAGGGTGACAGCTAGGGTTTGATAGGGGTGATGGCTAGGTCTAGGAAAATTGAAGAGAGGAGAAAGGGTGGCTCTGATACCATGTTAATGTGAAAACCCTAGAGAGATCATTGGCTCTCTCTTGAATGTTATTTATAGTGTTTGGAGAAAGAAAGGAGTTTGTCCCTAACTAATGTGGGACTGAACAACATGGAATAAACAACTCTCTCAACAGAGTTTAAGGGAAAACCTGTCATGTTTATACCTTATAAAAGATAACCCAAGCCATTAGAAATTCAATGGAGCTATGATTACATAATTTGTGCTTGTAACACTTGTTTTAAAATTGGGATCTAACGTATGATTGGTTAAGGGTCTAGAATGGTCTTAATCTATTATCAATTCCTTATCCCTTACGGAAGTTTTTGGATAACAAAAGTTCATAGCATGAAAAAAAATGGAGCATAAAGTAAAGTTATTGCGCGCATAGAAAAGAAAAGAAAAGAAAAGAAAAGAAAAAAAAAGGTCCTTGGTAGTAGTAGTAGTACATCCATAATGTCTGATGTTTATGTTGTTTTGTCTTTTAGGAGTTAGGATTTTGGCAGTTGGACACCCAGCTTATACTTTGCTCGAAGAATATTGCATCTATATAGTTATCTAGTGAGAAATGTGTCTTGTAATCGTAATGCTGAACATTATCTTTCTTGCAGCTGCCACCCATACCTTTCGGTGCTGTCTTGGATCTGGTGGTGATTGGCTGTGGTCCAGCTGGTCTTTCTCTTGCTGCAGAATCGGCAAAGAAAGGATTGAACGTCGGTCTTATTGGACCTGATCTTCCATTTACTAATAATTATGGTGTTTGGGAGGATGAATTTAAAGGTAACTATTCATCATGCTACAGAGTCACTACGGATTTACTACACTTATATTTGACTGATCGCTAGAAACTAGAATATCATAATTTCCAAGTTTTTCTGGTAAATATTCCGAAAGTGATCTTTTTGTTATTATATTCCTTGTCAGTATGTAGGTGTCTCATACCTTAAACATAACAAAAAGAAAATATATAAAAAGGAATTATTTAAAATATTGAAAGTTTTTTATCACTCTTGGTAGGGAGCTCTAATCCCAATTTCTTTAGGTGATGTAATATCTCATCAACTGCGGTGATTTTGGTTTAATCATTGTAAGAGGTTGCCTATTGGCAGGAAGTAGCCACTGGTTTAAAGTATTATATAAGATTATAATACCTTCATTGTTTTAAATGTCCCTGACATGGCCTAATATATATCCCCCGATATATCCTTTTATAGGGCTTGCCGCAACCGATATGGTCTCTAAATATCTTTGCTACTTTTTAGCTATTTTGGGTGATATATCCCTCGATGTGGCCAATATATCAGCCAATATGTGGACCGATATATTTTTTTTATATGGCTTTTCACAAAATATTATACAGTGTTTAGCAATTTTTGAGCAAGATATCATGATTTCCTCATTATATCAAATGACATTTTACCCTAAAAAAATCAGACCAAATGTTGCAAAGTTGATTTGTACTTTTGTTTATTTTACAAGGTTGATTATTATTCACATTTTATATGTTTCGATTTCATTACATATGTCGAGATTACATTTTAGTGCATTATACCATATATGCAAACATCAGTTATGGCATTCCGATATTTACCACGTATCCTCGATATTTCTCTGATATCCACAATGCGATATGAATTTTGGCCATCCGATATTTTTCCAATATCCGATATTTAAAACATGCCTTAGACTTTCAGTTAAACTACTTGCGCATGATTGCCTTTCGTGCATCCACTAACCAAACTGGAAATCAGAAAACTATGACCATTTTGAAGTCATACTCTAGCTCAACATGTGCAAGAACAAGAAATTTAACTTCCTGTGAACTTTGTTAAACATCAGTTTACATTATAAAGTTAAAATGCGTTGACCTTTTTCATAGTTTATGGTTCATGAGGCTTCATGGTCCTTATTAACTTGGTATATATGTCCTTATTGTGGTCTTATTTCTTTTACTAACTTTTTAATCATCAGCATGCCTTGACAGAACCTGTTGTTAGAATGATTGGAGGAATAACAGCGCTATGAATAGTTTTGTTGTATAAATTCTCATCGTGCAACTGCTTACCCCATGCCCCCCACAAGATATAGTTGTTTTAGAATGTATCTTTATACTTATGTTTAGAAGTTTTTATGTTCTTTACCTGCAGTCTCATGGGAGAATATTTTCTTTTTAGATCTAGGGCTAGAAGGTTGCATAGAGCATGTCTGGCAAGATACAATCGTATATCTCGATAGCAATGACCCAATTCTAATTGGTCGAGCGTATGGTAGAGTTAGCCGGCATTTGTTGCACGCGGAGCTTTTAAGAAGGTATAAGTGAAAACTTATTTCAAAGTTTACAGTACTAAGAAATTTTCTTCTTTTTTATACTGATACATAGGAAATTTTCTCCAGATGCCAGGAGTCTGGAGTGACATATCTTAACTCAAAGGTGGAAAAAATCATTGAATCAAATGATGGTCATAGTATTGTTGCTTGTCAAGGAGAGATCATGGTCCCTTGCAGGTATAATCATTAACTATCAATATCTGGAGGTGGATTCCCACGGAAGAACAGAAAGTAATTAGAAAGTGAGCTGAAACCTACTTGTAAATGTCTAACTTATAGGCTTGCCACTGTTGCATCTGGAGCAGCGTCTGGGAAACTTCTTGAATATGAGGTTGGGGGGCCACGTGTCTCTGTGCAGACAGCATATGGTGTGGAAGTTGAGGTACAAAATCCTTGCATACATTACACTTATCCTAAGTTTTGAGTGCTCATATGATACTTTTTGCACATATCTAGCTCATATTGCATGGGAAATTTCTTTATTGTCAAACTCAAGGCCATCAGAAACATGGGATTAGGTTATCTTGAGATACTTTGTTTAGAAACTATGTTTCTGTTAATGATTTAAACTGAGAATATTTGTGAATCTATTAATTTAATTCACTGGTTTTGCCTTCACATGATGGACAAAACCATGATTTGATAATCATCAATATTAAGAATTGATTTCAGATCAGATAAAGTGTCCTTTTATATCAATTGCCAATTTATACTAGATATTAGATAATAGTTAAGTCTCCCTGCACTATCTATTTATATCACGACTGCAAATTCGTAAAACATAAAGACATAACAAAGTTCTCTATTCTAACATTAGATAGGTCTCCTTGCCCTTCCGCATTGAAAGTTCTTGTAAGTTTAGTGGCCTGCTTTGAAAGAGTTCACATGTATCATATCTAAAGCTAGCAGCAATTAGTGCAGAATTCATTTACTTTTCCAGAAAGAAATTTCTGCTTATTATGAATTTTGAAAACATAGTGTGATTCATTTCGCAAGGAACTTGAATTTTTTTTTTCATGTCTCAAAGAGCTGCTCAGGTCAAAAAGTTCTTTACGAGACCTTCTAGTAACTAAGTTCCAGTAAGCTGCTGAGAGAATCGACAAAAAGAAAAGAGCAGCCAAGTTATTTTCTTTCACTGTTTCCTTGCGTATATGAAAGTACGAAAGGATAATTTTGGGGTTGAACTCTAGATCACTGGAAGGCCATATTCTGCAAAGTGGTCTTGCAAACTATCAGCAAATAACCTAGACAAAGGATACATAAATTGTTGACACATTATGAACAAATATTTGTATCTTTTCATAAGGCAGTAAGAAACATCTAAGAGGCAACTGATAAAGACTTTCTATATTTGTGATATCTTCCACTGTCTGGTTGTCTAGAAACAGGAAAAATATTATCTGCTCAGCAATGAGCAAGGTTAGTCTAATTGGTAGGATACTGATATGGGTGTTATGTAACTTGCGACCAGTCTGTTAATTTATGTGTTTCTTGAGATTTTGGATTACGATCATCAAAATAAGAATAACTAATTTCTAGGACACTTTAAGACAGGTCTTTATCACGCAGTGTTTATACTAGTAATCTCTTGTTTAGTTTTTCAAGAAAGAACTTTAGAAAGAACTGATCTTGCTTGATAGTAGAAATATTTCTACTTGAGAATTTGTTTGATATTATTTATCTAAGTCTTGGCCTAGAAAATTGCTCATATGGTTGCATGTTTCTTAGTTGTAAGTGCTTTCAGTATGATTTTTAATGTTCAGGTGGAAAACAATCCATATGATCCCAGCTTAATGGTTTTCATGGACTACAGAGATTTTGTGAAAGAAAAAGAACTATGCCCCGAAGAAAAATATCCTACATTTCTTTATGTGATGCCCATGTCATCTACAAGAGTATTTTTTGAGGTTAGATGTTATTCCGACTTAAGTTTTGGACAAATGTTCTACGTCTTCCCCAGCATACTGAATAACAATTTGTTGGCAGGAAACTTGCTTGGCTTCAAGGCATGCTATGCCCTTTGATCTTCTTAAGAAAAAACTGATGTCACGCTTGAAAGCCATGGGTGTTCGAGTATTGAAAGTCTATGAAGAGGTAAGTGACTAAAGAAAGTCTAGAGTACTTTTATATATAAAAGAGTACATATTCTTTATTTATTTATTTATTTACTTTGGAAGTGTATTATGAATTTTGGTTACAGAACATAAGAGAAAAGGTTGGAGTGTCATACGTAACTATAATATTCTGAATTTTCATAATCACACTACAGTTGGAGATGATGAAGTAAGCTTTTCTTAAAAGTTTCAAATGCCGGTATCAAATGCAGCATGTTTTCTTTTAAATTTTAAATAGGCTAAATACCCATATTGGTATTTTAATTCAACCCCATTTGCCAACAAGGTATTTTGTTGAGTTATTTAGATACTAAGTGAATTAGTCAATGTTGTAAGGACCTAGTTGTAAGAATGCATTCCTAATATTTTCCCAAATCACAACATGGTATCAGAGCCAGGTTGCGGCTCCTCTACACCCTCTTGAAGCCATCGGCTTGATCGAAATCAACTCACCTGACGACGACAACGCTCTCACCTGACAACGACGACGCTCCCACCTAACGACGACGACGACGATCGGACTTGAAGAGAGAGGAAGTGAGGGACGATCGGGGTTGGCAGTCAACGACGACGACGATCTGAAGCCATCGAGTCCTCTCTGATGCCGTCGAGTCCACCAGTTCTGTAGCAGTCGCTGTCGTCGTTAGGGCTGATGAACCCGAAGCCCTTGGGTTTGAGATCGAGTAGAAGCGGCGGAGAAAACCCTAGTTCTAGGGTTTGAGAGAGACAGAGGAGGAGAGAGGAAGAGAGAGACCTCGAAGGAGAGAGAGTGAGGCGCGAAGGCCAAGGCGTCGCCCTCGGTCTCGGAGAAGAGGCGAAGGAAGGGGAAGGAGGAGTCGAGATCGACGAGATTGTGAGCGTGAGCGTCGATCGCCTTCACGTTGAAGATCGCCTCTCTCAGCTCGCTGTACTCCGCCATTAATCTCTCTCAAGAAATTTCAAGGGTTTTCGGACGGACATTTCGTGGAGATTGGCTTTCGGAGGGGAGTTTGATTAAAAGATCTATTTGGTTCTTAATTTGTAATAGCTTATTTAGGTTCCCTCGACAAGTCAGTCCTAGAACTGATGAGAGAAGAGCTGATATCTCACTTTGTTGAGATATCTTGCTTTTGGTTCTTGTTTCCTTGGTGAAACAAGAATTATTATTGATCTATCTCTCTTGTTGTGCTGTCGAAGTGCTGCCGGATTTTTTTGGTTGCGCACCACAAGAATACAAGTTGGATCGATGACAAAGACTGGAAAAAATCCGATGGAGGAGATCATCAAGAAGTTGAATAACCTGAGGGTATTCCAGATCGAGAAGGAGATCAGCGCTATAGTCCAGGGAGAGAGGACTGTACAGGAGTACGCCACAGAGCTGAAGCGCTTGTGGCTCGATCACGATTACTTCTCGCCCCTAGCGAGCTGCAAGGACCCGGAGTGCAAGGAGCGCGATGCCTCTTTGCAGAAGAGGACCATGTTATTTCTCCGAGGTTTGGCTCCAGCGTATGAGCAGAGGACGTCATTGTTACTAGCCCAGACGAAGATCCCACCACTGAAGAAGGCAGTCTCGGCCATGATACAGGAGGAGAGCCGTATCAGGCTACAGTCTGGGATAGGTGAACTTACAGGGGAGAAGTCTGCACTGGTGGTATCCAACCCGGATAACACTGGATTCAAAGGGGAGACTAGGCAGGGCTTCAACTGCGGAGAGGTAGGGCATCTGAGACAGATGTGCCCTAAGCCACTCATGGAAAGGAACTGGGGTGAACGTAGTCAGACTGGTGGCTGTGCAGGTCGAGGAGGTAGGGGGCGTGTAGGCCAAGGAGTTGCTCACCTAGCTGTGGCAGATGAGTCTCAGACTACTGCTGGGATGACTGGAGCTGAAATAACAGAGCTGGAGGAACTACGTCTGTTCAAGCTTCAGACTGAGAGTTCGAAGGGCAAGGGACAAGTCACCCAGGATCTGGCTACCACTACATGCTTTGGTAACTTTATCGGTTATGCTCATGCGAACAAAGGTACACAGGTTCAGACACTTGCATCCACTAAAACTCATGTTGATTGGATCATAGACTCAGGTGCATCTAGGCATGTCACAGGAACATCTAGTGAGTTTGCATTATATTATCCGAGTAAGCATATGCATCCTGAGACAGTTCAGACTGCTGATGGGACATCCCAACCCATCAGGGGTACTGGCTCGGTCCATTGCACTTCATCTGTTATCTTGTCATCAGTATTGCATGTTCCTTCGTTTCCAGTTAACTTACTCTCAGTTAGCTCTCTCATTGATCAATTAAATTGCACCGTGTTATTTGATCGAGATTTGTGTGTCTTTCAAGAGAAGGAAACGGGGAGGAGGATTGGGACTGGTATCAGACGTGATGGTCTTTGGTATTTGGACAGGGAGACAACAATGATTGCTGCTGCTGTTAGCGGAGGGCCAGAGACAGAAGCAATGCTTCAACATTGCCGGTTAGGGCATTTATCCTTTGAGAGTTTAAATAGATTAGAACCTGAGTTAATGAAGAAAGTGGATAGAAAAGAGTTATTTTGTAATGCATGTGAACTTGGAAAACATACTCGTTCTACTTATAGAATGATTGGTCTTCGAAGTTATGAACCATTTGCACTTGTCCATTCTGATGTTTGGGGACCATGTCCTACTACCTCTATCAGTGGTTTTAGATGGTTTGTTACTTTCATTGATTGTTATTCACGTATGACCTGGATATACATGATGAAGCAGAAATCAGAGGTTTACAAATGTTTTCAAGATTTCTCGGCTTATGTGAAGACACAGTTTGGAGTGCAGGTGAAGATTCTTCGAACAGATAATGGGACTGAGTATGTCAATAAGGAGTTTGCAGCTTTCATCTCTAATCAGGGAATTGTTCATCAAACCACCTGCCCAGACACCCCTGCTCAGAATGGGGTGGCTGAGCGTAAGAACAGGCATCTACTGGAAGTGGCACGCTCATTGATGTTGACAATGAATGTGCCTAAGTTTTTATGGAGTGAGGCTGTTATGACAGCAGCTTATTTGATCAACAGGATGCCATCAAGAGTATTAGGGATGAAGACACCATGTGAGATGCTTTTGGGCTCGAATGTTTTTGTTGTTCACTAAGAGTGTTTGGATGCACATGTTATGTGAGAGATCACAGGTTGATGGTGAGTAAACTGGATCCGCAAGCAGTTAAATGTATCTTTGTTGGCTACTCATCAAGTCAAAAAGGATACAAGTGTTGGTGTCCCACTGAAAGAAGGCTGTTTGTCAGTATGGATGTGACTTTTCAGGAGTTTGAACCTTTTTATGGGGAGAAGACGGAGTTGAGTTCCTTGTTTGGAGATGGCTCTACTGATGCTAGTAGAGAGGGGGAGAATGAGAATTGTGGTTGGGATGATTCCATGTCCTCTTGAGTCACCGAGTAGTGATGGTACATCGCCGAGTAGTGGTGGTGACTTAGGAGTTGGTAGTCAAAGTCAGGGGGAGCTGAGAGTATACACGAGGAGACAGAAACAGCAGCATGAGCCACCTCCCGTGCCTGTGTCAGTACCCACAAATGTTGATGACCCAAGTCCCTCCTCTCCAGTGCCTTGCTCTTCTCCTCCACCTGAGTCGATAGGTAACGATTCCTTCCCTGATACCTCTGATACTCCTGTCTTGCCCCGCAGAACCTCTAGAGTCAATGCTGGAAAACCTCCAGCTAAGTTTGGTAATTGGGATACTGATATTGCGAATTACATTTCATATGCATCCATTCCACCTGCATATAAGTCATTCATTGCATCGTTGCATTCAGTGCCTGTACCTAACAACTGGCAGGTAGCTAAGCAAGATCCTAGGTGGTTGAATGCCATGCACGAGGAACTCTAGGCCTTGAAGAAGAATGACACATGGGAGTTGGTACCTTTGCCAGCTGGGAAGCGTGCTGTTGGATTTAAGTGGGTGTATACGGTTAAGCAAACTCCAGAGGGCAAGATTGACAGATACAAGGCCAGATTGGTTGCGTAAGTGGGTGTATACGGTTAAGCAAACTCCAGAGGGCAAGATTGACAGATACAAGGCCAGATTGGTTGCTAAAGGCTACAGCCAAACATACGGCATTGACTATGACGAGACATTTGCTCCAGTAGCAAAGATGAGTACTGTTAGAGTGTTAGTGTCATGTGCTGCCAACTTTAATTGGCCACTACATCAGCTAGATGTCAAGAATGCATTTTTGCATGGAGATCTTTAAGAGGAGGTATATATGGAGATTCCACCAGGCTTCACTACTTCTCAAGTAGCTGGGAAGGTGTGCAAGTTGAAGAAGTCTTTGTATGGGTTAAAACAGTCTCCGCAAGTTGAAGAAGTCTTTGTATGGGTTAAAACAGTCTCCGAGGGCATGGTTTGATAGATTCAGGTTGGTAGTTTGTGGTATGGGGTACAAGCAGTGCAATGATGATCATACTGTGTTTTACAGGCACTACAAAACTCGTATCACTATCCTGACAGTCTATGTTGATGATATTATAATCACTGGAGATGACGCTGAGGAAATCCTATTGTTAAAGAAGAAATTGGGAGAGGAATTTGAAGTTAAAGATCTGGGGCAGTTGAAGTACTTTCTCAGAATTGAAATTGCAAGGTCGCGAAAGGGTATAGTGCTTTCTCAGCGGAAGTATGCTCTGGATCTTCTCTCAGAGACAGGGATGTTGGGGTGCAGAGTTGCATCTACTCTTATTGAGCAGAATAATAAGATGAGTGCCGAGGGTGGGGACCCTGTGAGTAAAGAGCAATATCAAAGATTGGTTGGATGACTTATATATCTATGCCATACGAGACCTGATATTACTCATGCAGTGAGTGTGGTGAGTAGATATATGCATGATCCCAGAGAGCAGCATATGAAGGCAGTTCGCAGAATTCTTAGATATATTAAAGGAAGCCCAGGAAAGGGGTTATGGTTCAGGAGTTTTGGACATCTGAGAATTGAAGGCTATTGTGATGCTGATTGGGCGGGTTGTATGGATGATCGTAGATCTACTACAGGCTACCGTGTATTTGTTGGAGGCAATCTCGTATCTTGGCGTAGCAAGAAGCAAGATGTGGTGACTAGGTCTACAGCTGAGGCCGAGTACAGAGCTATAGCAGTTAGTCTGTGCGAGTTGATGTGGGTAAAAAACATATTATCTGAGCTGCGCTTGTTTAGAAGATACTCCTTACAACTTTGGTGTGATAACAAATCGGCGATTAATATTGCAAACAATCCAGTTCAGCATGATCGCACCAAACATGTGGAGATTGATCGGTTCTTTATCAAGGAGCAACTGAATAGAGGAGTTCTGACTTTGAGCTATGTGAAATCAGAAGAGCAGTTAGCTGATTGTTTAACAAAAGGATTAGCTTCTAGAGAGCATAATATCTTTTGTAACAAGATGGGGATGATTGATATCTATCGCCCATCTTGAGGGGGAGTGTTGAGTTATTTAGATACTAAGTGAATTAGTCAATGTTGTAAGGACCTAGTTGTAAGAATGCATTAATATAAAAGAAGGGTCTCTCAATGAGAGAAAGCAACCCTAATATTTTCCTCAAATCTCATCATATTTTAATTAGGAAATTCGGCGATAAGACATTTTAATTGAATAAAATTACCATTTAGGTCCTTTTTCTCGTCGGCGGCCACTTTTCCGACGAGAACTCGTCACGTGCGTTGCACGTGGGGGCTTAATATGTGTTTAAGAGCTGATGTGGCTCTGTTTTCTGACGTGGCAGGGAATTAACTCTCTCTCTCTCTCTCTTCTCTCTCTCTTTCTCATCTTCTTCCCCCTCATTCTCAGATCCACAAAGAACCCTCTCCGACCGTCGCCGGCAAGCCAGCACGACCGCCTCCATAACGGGGTTCGAGCTGAGGCGGTGAAGGAGGCTGACGGCGGTGAGGAGATGGAGGCGCTGGTTGGGGTCGACGAAGATGGGAGGGAGGACGTCGGAGGGTGGTTGATGTGGTCGGTGGAGGCCTGGGTAGTGCTATCGAGCGGGGAGCTCGGGGAGGAGACGGAGTTGAGGGTGGCGCGGTTGAGAGAGTCGGCGATGGGGAGCTGAGGGCAGGGATCTCAGGCGGCTGGACTTGGTAGCTGAGGCGGGTGAGGGCTGACGGGGCGGTGACGGTGTAGTGGGAGGAGAGAGGGAGAGCTTGGGGCGCCTGGAGACGGGGT
Organism: Asparagus officinalis; assembly: GCF_001876935.1. NCBI lineage: Eukaryota > Viridiplantae > Streptophyta > Magnoliopsida > Asparagales > Asparagaceae > Asparagus > Asparagus officinalis. The sequence continues at coordinate 104,049,231 of NC_033796.1, forward strand.
GCAGCGGAGATGGGGCGGTGGTGATGGTTGGGCTTGGCCGCGGCGGCGAACTGAGGCGAGCGGCGGCGGACTGGGGCTTGGAGCAGCGGCGAGCGGCGGTGAACTCAGGCGGAGAGAGAGAAAGGACCTAAATCAGCATCTTAAACACAGATTAAGCCCCCACGTGCAACGCACGTGATGAGTTCTCGTCGGAAAAGTAGTCGCCGACGAGAAAAAGGACCTAAATGGTAATTTTATTCAATTAAAATGTCTTATCGCCGAATTTCCTAATTAAAATACCTTGTTGGCAAATGGGTTGAATTAAAATACCAATATGGGTATTTAGCCATTTTAAATATATAGTATTGGGAGTTTGGACGGTCTTGGCACTCTCAGCAAAAAGTCATTGCAGTTTTAAGGTGTTCTATTTATTGATTTTTCCCTCCGATTTAACACTGCCAGATTAACTTCTATTTAACCCTCCAATATAACACTATCAAATTAACTTCTGCTACTTAACCCTCATATCTCCTTATATATTATTCATTATTAAGGAACAACACTGTACCAGTCTTTAAAGTCGTTATTAGCTCACATCAGCTGTAGGGATTTAGATTCTCTCCACTACCAAAAAACTAGTGGAGGGACTATTATTTTATCACAATTATTAATTATCTACTGGATAATTATGATTGTCTTTGTCTGCAATTAGGAATGAGTGCAACTCTTGGGGATATGGTAAGTGTTAGGTTTAGAATGAATCATAGTCACCTATAAGATCATCAACAGATGTGATAAAAACTAGTAAATCCTTCACTGCTTTTTGGCAATGGAGAGGATCCAAATTCGCAGTGTAGTGTTTTGCATCTATTGCATCCATTTGGTTAAGTTTGAGTTTATAGATCGTAATATATACTTGTACTCATGACTAAAATAAAATTGATCCTTTTGAGTCAATTGGGTCCAAGTCATAGTTGCATGGAACCCGATTCATGGGATGAGTACGGGAGTGTGGTACACCACCCATTAGGAATTTGGGGTAGGCTTATATGGTAGTCTAAGGAACATGGTACGTATTAGGTTCGATTCTTATATGTAGGAATTAGAGGTTTTGCTATAGTCAAATTTATGAATATGTTGCAATTAAAGTATGCATACTTTATTTGCTTAAATTTTTCATATTTTTTGTTGTTTATTCTATTGAAAAAGAGTTACTGTTTGTCAAAATTTTAACTAGTTTGAATTCTAAATCAGGTAGCCAGAGTTGGTGAAGCGGGTCATGTTCTAGTGTGAATCCAGGACGATTGAACCCAGGTCGCATTTCGCGATAGCGTCCCAAGTGCCCAACTTCTATGGTCCAAGTACATTGCCTAGTTCATCTCCTTGAGGGGCCTTTTCCATCCCAAACGTTAGCAGATTAATCTGTTTTGACTAGAACAGATTGGCATGCTCAATATCTAATACAATATAGCTGGTACACACCAGTAATTTGCCAATACCTCAAACCATGCTTTTTAAACACAACTAAATGTTTTTTTTATGGCAACTGTGTTTTATGGCAAGGTGGATGAGGGGAGAACTATTCATTTGTTTGTGAAAGCCATGCTAGAAAATAAATTCTGAGGATAGTTGTCCTACTCTTTTGGTAGTTACATACACAATAGAGACCTGGGACTGTGCTTAAGTAGTTCATGATGGGCATCAGGCTTGGCTAAGCGGGTCTACTGAAAGACAGGCATTTTGTTGTGTTGGTCAAAAACATCAAGCCACAAAGGTGCAACCACCTTTTGTTGAAAAACAAAGAAAGAAGCACCGAAAGAGAGAGACAGCCACCAGTGTTGACAAATCAGGAAGGGTGGCAGCAGGTGTTGACAAAGAGAGTGAGAGCTCACTTTCGGTGATTGACAGAGAGGGGGATTTGAAGCCTATAAAGCCCCCTCCCCTCTCTTCCTCTAAAAAATAGTGCGAGGGGTATCCTTGAAGCAATCCTTGACAGAGCCATTTGAGTGAGAGCAAAAACAAAAGAGAGTCTGCTAAAATTTTGTATGTACGTTGTATTTGAGAGATTGAATATAGTGAAAGCCCCCTCTTGCCGTGTAGATTAATTTGATCGAACCACGTAAATATTGTGTTTGTGATTGTCTCTCTATTCTCTGGTTTAGTGGGTGATTTCCCCAACAAACTGGTATCAGAGCTTCTCGGTTCTAGGACAACTTTCAATCCTACACAATGGCTTCTGTGAAGTTCTCGGTGTCGATCTTTGATGGCCAGAACAATTTCGGCCTATGGAGGATAAAGATGAAGGCTTTGTTGCGACGTGAAGGCACGGTTAAAGCTATCGATGGGAAATACCCAAAAGATATGACTAGTGCCGAGATCGAAGAGATGGACGAAAAGGCTCACAGCGCCTTGCAATTGTCACTATCCGACAATGTGCTTCGTGAAGTTGCCGATGAGGAAACGGCAGCGGGGTTGTGGTCAAAGCTCGAAAGTCTCTACTTGAAGAAATCTCTTACTACGAGATTATACCTGAAGCAGCGACTATACACATTGAAGATGAAAGAAGGTGAGAATCCATAAGTCTTGAGGATGTGAAGGCCTCTTTGAACTCTGCTGAGTTGAGAACAAAGTTGAATGGGAGAGGTACCGATAGGCAGGCTGACGGTCTGCTAGCCAGAGGTAGAATGAAGACCAGAGAGGGTGATAAAGAGCAATCCAGAAATCATTCGAAGTCCAGATCAGCCCAAAACAAGAAACATGTGGAGTGTTTCTACTGTCACAAGAAAGGGCATTACAAGTCAGAATGTTATGCTCTAAAGAAGAAAGACAACCAGCGTGGTGAAACCTCAGATTCAGCTAATACGGCAAAGGCTAATATTGTCGTTGTTGTTGAGACGGTTCTTACAGTATGTCCCTTGGATGGCCGTTCCGATAGAGAATGGATCTTGGATACAGGTACGTCTTTTCATATATGTCCAAATAAAGATTGGTTCACTACTTACAGATCTATAAGTGGTAGATCAGTTTTGATGGGCAACAATGCAGTTTGCAAGACAGTTGGCATTGGTACAGTTCGTATTCGGTGTCATGATGGGATAGTGAGAACTTTATCAGATGTAAGGCACATCCCGGACTTAAAGAAAAATTTGATTTCTTTGGATTCTATTGGGTGTTCTTACACTGGCGAAGGTGGAGCTCTTAGAGTTACTAAGGGTTCATTGGTTGTGATGAAAGGTAGTAAGGTGAACAGTCTTTATGTTCTCCAAGGCAGTACGGTGACAGGCTCTGCAGGTGTGTCTTCTGATGCTGATAGAGACACTACTCAGTTGTGGCACATGCGCTTAGGCCACATGAGTGAGAAGGGAATGACTATTTTGAGTAAACGTGGCTTACTCTGTGGTGATCATACATCATCACTGGATTTCTGTGAGCATTGTGTGTTTGGGAAGCAAACTCGGGTCAGCTTCTCGACTGGCTCACATACGACGAAGGACACTCTCGACTACATCCATTCAGATTTATGGGGACCTGCTCAGGTTCCATCCAAAGGTGGTGCTCTTTATTTTCTAACGTTTATTGATGATTTTTCCAGGAAAGTTTGGGTTTACTTTCTCAGGCGCAAAAGCGAGGTGTTCGAAACTTTCAAGAAGTGGAAAGTACTTGTTGAGAATCAAGCTGGAAAGAAGATTAAACGTCTCCGAACAGATAATGGCTTAGAGTTCTGCAGTGGTGAGTTCAATCAGTTCTGCTCAAATTCTGGGATCGTACGACATCACACGGTCAGTCACACTCCTCAGCAAAACGGGGTGGCAGAACGCATGAATAGAACGTTGATGGAGAGAGCTAGGTGTATGCTCTCAAACTCTGGCTTGGATAAAGGCTTCTGGGCTGAAGCTGTTAACACAGCTTGTTACTTGGTGAATCAGTCTCCTTCTACAGCCATTGAACACAAGACTCCAAATGAGGTATGGTCAGATAAACCAAATGACTATTCAAATTTAAAGGTATTTGGATGTCCTGCTTACTATCATGTTAGAGAGGGTAAGCTTGAGCCTAAAGCTAAGAAATGCATATTTATTGGTTATACTGATGGCGTTAAAGGCTATCGTTTGTGGAGTCTTGAACCTGATTCTCCTAAATTCATTATTAGTAGAGATGTTACTTTTAATGAAAGATATATGCTTGATCATGGGAAGGTTTCTGTTGAGTCTACAGGAAATGTAGAGAAGACCATGGATAAGGTGGAGCTTCAGGTGGAGCTCGAGGGAGAGACGTCTCAAAAGTCGTCTATAAAATTTGCTCCTACAGCTGTAGAAGAACAACATGATTCAGGCTCAGATGCTGATGATGCTGAGACTGAAGAACCTTATTCCATAGCCACTGGCAGAGAGAGGAGACAGATCAAACCTCCTCAAAGATATGCACATGCTGAATTAGTGGCGTATGCTCTCACGACAGCTGACTGAAGCTGTCTCATGTGGAGAATCTGGACGTTGAGCCACGGCTATGACAGAAGAACTCAAGTCACTTTACAAGAATCAGACTTGGGATTTGGTGCAATTACCTAAGGGTAAAAGGGCAATTGGATGCAAGTGGATTTTCAAGAAGAAAGAAGGGATCCCAGGGGTTGAAGATGCTAGATTCAAAGCACGGTTGGTGGCTAAGGGTTATAGACAAAAGGAGGGAATTGACTATGATGAAGTGTTCTCTCCGGTTGTGAAGCATACCTTCATCCGTGTATTGCTTGCCATGGTTGCTCTATTTGATCTGGAGCTTGAGCAGCTTGATTCATCCGTGTATTGCTTGCCATGGTTGCTCTATTTGATCTGGAGCTTGAGCAGCTTGATGTGAAGACTGTAGTTTTACATGGCGAACTTGAGGAGACTATCTACATGTCTTAGCCAGAGGGATACTTCGTAGAAGGTAAAGAAGATCAAGTTTGCAGATTGAAGAAATCTTTGTACGGCCTGAAGCAATCTCCCAGACAGTGGTACAAGAGGTTTGATAATTTTATGCTTAGTCATGGGTACTCAAGAAGTACTTATGATAGTTGTGTGTACTACATGCATCTAGGAGATGATTCTTTTATTTATCTTCTATTATATGTCGATGACATGCTTATTGCTGCTAAGAACATGTCGCAGATTCTTATTTTGAAGAAACAACTCAGTGATGAGTTTGAGATGAAAGATCTTGGTGCAGCAAAGAAGATCTTAGGTATGGAGATCAGGAGGGACAGGAAAGCTGGAACTTTATATCTCTCACAGAAGAGTTATATTGAAAAGGTGCTTGAACGCTTTGGGATGAAGAAGGCCAAGCCCGTTACGACTCCTTTGGCTCCTCACTTTAGGCTCTCGGCTTCAGATTCACCTACAAGTGAGAACGAGAAGAAGGAGATGTCCCGAGTTCCATACTCTAATGCAGTGGGTAGCATTATGTATGCTATGATTTGCACTCGTCCAGACATTGCCCAGGCAGTCAGTGTAGTGAGCAGATACATTGCTCAACCCGGGAAGGCACACTGGGAAGCAGTGAAGTGGATCCTACGGTATCTCAGGGGTACCTCAGATTTGGGTTTAGTTTTTGATAGCAGTATTTTGGGAACCTCAGTTGTAGGTTTTGTGGATTCTGACTATGCAGGTGATCTCGATAAAAGGAGATCTTTGACTGGTTATCTTTTTACTCTTTCTGGCTCAGCTATTAGTTGGAGATCGACTCTACAGTCGACAGTTGCTTTGTCTACTACAGAGGCAGAATATATGGCAGCAGCAGAAGCGGTAAAAGAGGCCATTTGGTTGAGAAATCTCGTGAGGGAGCTTGGACTTCAGTAGGAGGCTAGTTCAGTTGTATTTTGCGACAATCAGAGCGCAATACATCTAAGCAAAAACTCAGCACATCATGAGAGGACAAAGCATATTGATGTCAGATATCATTTTATTCGTGAGGAAACTGTTGAAAGAAATATCACGATGAAAAAGATTGGTACTGCAGATAACCCAGCTGACATGTTGACCAAACCGATCCCGGCCTTCAAGTTCAAGCACTGCTTAAATTTGGGAGGCATTCGCAGTTGTTAGCTAGCCCCGTTTGGGGCATTGTTTGCAAGAGGGGGTTGAGTTTCACTTGTTCTATTATGAAGTATACTCTCACGTTTAGTTTGGTTGGTGTCGGCTCAGTTTTGGGCAAACGTTCGCCGAGGTGGAGATTGTTGGTCAAAAACATCAAGCCACAAAGGTGCAGCCACCTTTTGTTGAAAAACAAAGAAAGAAGCACCGAAAGAGAGAGACAGTCACCATTGTTGACAAATCAGGAAGGGTGACAGCAGGTGTTGACAAAGAGAGTGAGGGCTCACTTTCGGTGATTGACAGAGAGGGGGATTTGAAGCCTATAAAGCCCCCTCCCCTCTCTTCCTCTAAAAAATAGTGCGAGGAGTATCCTTGAAGCAATCCTTGACAGAGCCATTTGAGTGAGAGCAAAAACAAAAGAGAGTCTGCTAAAATTTTGTATGTACGTTGTATTTGAGAGATTGAATATAGTGAAAGCCCCCTCTTGCCGTGGACGTAGATCAATTTGATCGAACCACGTAAATATTGTGTTTGTGATTGTCTCTCTATTCTCTGATTTAGTGGGTGATTTCCCCAACATGTTGATTCTTCAATTGCAGCATTTTTGGTGTGATCATAGTTTTTATTCATTTTATAGGAGTGGTCTTATATTCCAGTTGGTGGATCCTTGCCAAATACTCAGCAGAAAAACCTTGCATTCGGTGCTGCAGCCAGTATGGTACATCCAGCCACTGGTAGGAATTTCCTAGTCATTTCCATTCATTTTTTTCTATGGCCATATTTGAACTTATTAGAACTGATGTAGAAATTAAACAGGTTATTCGGTGGTGAGATCTTTGTCAGAAGCCCCAAGGTATGCTTCTACAATAGCAAACATACTGAAGAAAAGTGACCAATCCAGGCAGAACATTCTCGTTACAAGCGCTCAAAATCCCTCGATGTTAGGTGTGAAGTAAATAAGATTTACAAGTAAATTTAAATCATTTTTTTCTTCATTATTCACTAGTCTTGAGGATCCCTTCCTATAGACAACAAATTTTCACTTGACAGTCTCAAGTGTACAGCCTAGAAGCTGTCTTTGACTTTAAGGCTGGTATCTACTTTATGCAGCATGGACAACATTATGGCCTCAAGAAAGGAAACGTCAACGGGCATTCTTTCTCTTTGGCCTAGCATTAATTATACAGATGGATATTGATGGCATCAGAACATTCTTTCAAACTTTTTTCCGGTTACCAAATTGGTATGTCTTTCTTAACTTTGCTATTCTTTAGTTCTCAAGTTTCTTTTTTGTTTAAAATGCAGATGTAGTTTCATATTTGTAAGAAAATTCATAAATTTTATTTAGAATATTGTAGTTTGAAATATTCAATTTGTGAAGATAATTCCTGTAATCTGTAATGCACTTGTACATATACATATTCAAGCATTACAGAATCAGAGATGCAGTAGGGCTAAATTGAGGACACGCAAACTGTATGTGAAAATATGATAGATGTATTTAGACAGCATTACAGACTCTGAAACCTTTTAGTAGGTATGTTTAGTGCCCACCTTCCATCTTTATAAGAGATGAGGAAGCAAGGGTTAAGTTCCATTATCCACCAAATGAATAATATTAACGGATGTTATCTTGGCATACTTGATCGTCCAGAAGTATTTAGAAAATTTTGCAGTTTAGCTCTAAAAACTACACTGTTCCACTAATACCATTGTTAGAATATAAAAATTTAACCCTCAATTCGCCATAACTTCGGATCTTTGGGACACTCGAGCAACCCGAGTTCGATTCTCACCGGCCATGAATTTAAAGGGGACTTAAAAAATTGATACCGTTGCGTGGGTCTAGGTTTCGGCCCATAAGAAGGGCACCCATGTTAGAATACAAAACTATAACCCTCATGCCTCACCATGACTTCAGACATTTGGTGCGGTGGAAGGGACTTTGATAACCATCATCACGACTCTTTGATGCTAGAAAAGTGTCAACATTGTTAATTGATAGCTGAAGCTTCAAAATTGGAATGAACAGGAACTTTTGAATGCTCACAAATTTCTCAATCTCATGAATGCTACCACATACACATGCTTGCATTATGCACACCGAAATTCCTCAAGCGTGAATGCGCAAACATGCCTAGATGTGTGGGGTGTGTGTATGAGCACACACATGTACACACAAAAGGTGCGCCGCAGTTTCCCACAGTCATGCACATCGCAAATGCACATGTACTGTAAACGTGCATGTGCACATGCAAAGACATAACAGATAAAGTGCCTGGTCTGAACTAATACTTGTTTTCCTATATATCGGCTGTGCTGCAGAAAGCTGATCATGGCCACTGATTCCACTTAATTCATGTTACACTAGCAAAATTATTTTTACATCGCATAATGTATTTAGCTGTAGATATCAATTAATAGCATATATAGATAAATATATTAGGTTAAGCAATTATTAGTTTTAGGAGGAAAAAAACTGTTTATTGATCTTAATAATAACAAGAGGGTGATACCTATTTATACACATACAGTGGCTAAACACGATAAGCACAGATGATTATACGGGATAATCACAATAATTTATTTATGTGGAGGGCATTTAGTATGGTATCAAAGTAACCCGGGTTCAATTCCTATTGACCACACATTTAAAACATATTTTTGTTTTTTTTTAAATTTAAAAATCACATTTGTGTTAAGACTATGAGACTATAACCCTCAACCCTATTGGCAACGCACTTAAAGAGGCATGTTAGAATATAAGACTATAACCTTCATCAACCCTCATCACAACTTTAGAGTTTTGATGGGGAGGGCCTGTTAAGCCATGTGCCTTCTCTTGAGTTCATCATCTACATTGATTTGCAGGATGTGGTGGGGATTCCTTGGCTCGTCCCTCTCCTCAATGGACCTTATATGGTTTGCATTTTACATGTTTGCCATTGCGCCACACAGCATGAGAATGTGCCTCGTCAGACATCTCATGTCCGATCCGACTGGAGCCACTATGGTGAAAACATACCTCACCCTGTAGATCACTGCATATATTGGGAATCGCCTTCCACATCTTAAGTTTTGATCATTGTATATATCTTACCATCAACAAGTTGCATCTATATGTAGCTTTGGATCAGATTGGAGTTCATAGTAAGATATCAATCTCCATATATATATTTGTTAATAGATGTTTAATTTGTGTGTAAATTGCAGATATAATGATGGTGTAATCACTCGCATACCACTGAAAAAACTCTTATGTGTTGATGAGACATCAAAGTATCAGCTATAGTTTCTAAATCATCAATGCTACATATTCTATGCCGGTAGCAACTTGAAGTATTAAGCTTTTATTATCTTGTATCTGGCTATATTTCTTTCAGATAACTCAAAATCAAGAAACTGCGCTATCTTGTTCCTGGTGTAGGAACCTTACTGTTTCCTAGTAATCTTATCAGTTTAAAACATAAAGGGCGGTATTGTATCATTTTCATCCCCAGTCAGCCCAAATGTATCCTTTCAACATGCTATATCATCAAAACATGAAAACATACGAGCCACACCAAAGTTTGCATTGAGGACAATGCAAAAAATTTTAGGTGTTGAGGTGGAAATTAGTTAATTTTTCTCTTTATTTTACATTTTTTGTTGCATTTTTATCATTTTTTTTCCTTTTCCTAAAAAAATATAAAAATATCGTCACTTGCCAAATTGATAGAGTTATGTAATAATTGATTTATTTGATAAATTTTAAATTTTCTAATCTGTTATTTACTCATGTTCACCTTTTATGATAACTCTAAATAAAGTTATTAAGAAATGATTTTCAAAGTAGTATACTTTACTTAAGCCTTAACCTAGATTTTTATTTAAAATAATGGAATGCATGCTTAGCTTAGAGTTAAAAATAATTTTTCAAAGTGGCTTTTAATGGAATGCATGCTTAGCTTAGAGTTAAAAATAATTTTTCAAAGTGGCTTGACTTACATATTTTTCAGAATATAAATAATTTTTCAAAGTGGCTTGACTTACATATTTTTCAGAATATATATACATATACATATAAAAAAATTGCAAAAAGAAGAGTGCGAAAAATGAGCACAAAAAAAAACTCTTAAATTCAAGATAATTCTATCTTATAAAGCCTAAGCTGATCGAGTAATTAAACCCAAAGAGTATTTCCATACTTAATGACCTAAGCCTAATTGGGTTGGGATCCATTGGCCCAAAACTCGTTAAATGATCGCTTAGAAAGCCCGTTAAAGTAGAAAAAAATCACCAATGAAGAAAGAGTTAAAGATAATATAAAAAAAATAAAAAATAAAAAAACTAATAAATGTTTTATATATGTATATATGGTCTTGGAAAATATTTTAGATCAAGCAACTTGAATATTATTTTAAACAAATAGTTAGCATGTCCTTTTTAAAACTTTTAAATTAAATTTCTAAGTTTGGCTTGGTTTTGTATTGATATAATGAGAAGATTTTCTAGGAAATATACCTTAGAGTTATATATAAAAATGTTTTCTTGAGTAATAACTAGCTTCAATTATCAAGTAAATTTAGTTATTTACTAACTTTTTTAATTTGGCAAGTTGATCGAATTTTGTGGATATATTCACTGCAAACCCTCACGAGACTACAACTCGTCCACTAGGGTAACCTAGGGGTTTAAAGGCTTGTTGTATGTGCTAAATACAACCGCGATTCCTGCGAAAGTGAGTTAGGATTTTCTTTTTATTTTCTTTGCTAGAGGACTAGCAAAAGTTTAGGTGTGGGGGGGTATTTGATAATCACATTTTATTATAATTTTATACCCTCATTATCAATTTTTTTATGAATAAATATACCACTAATAATTGTTTTTATCTTTTAATTGCAGGTTAATGAAGAATAAATCTCAAACTCTCATCTCTCAACAAAGGCCCCTTGATTTAACACCAAAGCCCAAAGCCAAAAGCAAAAGAATGAAGCCCATGAAGCCAAATAATTTCTTTCAATATTAAATGAAGCATTGAAGCCCAAAATGTCAAGAAAATGTCTAAAAGTCCAAGCTCAAAAGCCCAAGAAAAATAAATATACCATCAATGAACAAATGAAGAAGTTTTGTGAAAAAGGAAACAAATCATGCAATCTGGATATCTCGGTAATGTTTGGTATTTTGGTCATATCTCTCTCGTATCAACTCGGAATTGGCTGAATAAACATTCTCTGGAAAGCTAAGAACGAGATCTATAACTTTTGTATTTATGACATCTCTGAAATCGGAACATATCATGGACAAATATTCGTACAAAGAAACACGATCTGAATTTCTCTGCTGGAGAAGTAATTATGGGAAGAATTTGAAAGTTAATGAAGAATAAATCTCAAGATCTCTTCTTTCAGCAAAAGCCTATTGAATTAATGAAGAAAACAAGCAAAAAGCCTAAGAATTCAAGCCCAAAAGCTCAAAGGCTAAAAATGATTCCTTAGGGCTTAAGTTTTTATCCAATGGCTCTCATTTATTGTAGTTTACTATAAATAGGGGTAAAGAGTGAGGGGTTGAGGGTGTGAAAATTTTTGTAACTCCTTTTGGAGAGGAGGGCTGCTCTTAATTGAGAAGGCCTTCCAAATTTGCAACTTTTTGTTACAATTAATAAAATAATTTTTTCACCATTTTAAAATTTTCTCTTATTCTCTTTGTTGGATGATGAAGATGGAGATTAATTTGAAGGTTTGTTTTTCTTATTCCTCTTTTATTGCTTATTAGTTTAGATTTATTTTCATGCTTGTAATTAGATTTTATTTTCTTGTTTAAATAGCCAAGATGCTAGAACCCTCTTGTCTTAGATTTATTTCATGCTCATAGATTAGATTTATTTCATGCTTATAGAGTAAATTTATTTTCTTGTATTTTAATTCCTGCAATTTATTTTGTAGTTTAGATTTTGTAATTTATTTTGTAGTTAGATTTTAATTTTTTGCACTATTCATCTTGAGGCTATAACCCTCTTGGGTTTAGTTTTTTTCTTTTTATTTATTTTCACTTTTTTTGATTCGCCTTTAGGCTAGAACCCTCTAGGAAATTACATTTTTTTTAAGAAGTGGATTCAATTCTAGATTACCCATATCTTTAATTAAATCCGCTATCTTTACATTCTTGATTTTTTATTTGTTTCTCGATTTTATTCATTCTTCCTTCTTGCCTTGTTGATCATATTTATTTTTTTACTCACATCCACTCTCAAAAACATTGATTTACACACTATCACTTTCACTCTCATTATCTCTCCACAATCACATTCATTCACTCATCACTCTTATTTGTCACGCACACAACATAAGAACCGATTTTATATTTTCTCCTCCAAAACACCTTCCTTGTGGGATCGATATCTTTATACTATAACTTGACACGGTTGTGCACTTGCAATATATTTTGGTACATAATTATGCTGCATCATCGACAAAGCACGAGTTGTTTCTCTTGGTTTTCTTCCGGTTGTCAATGGTGTGGGATTAAGAATAGTAGATTTGTAGCATGAGTGAGAAAAATGTTGGCTTGCTAATTATGGAATCTGTGTGTTAACCGTTGATTTGATATTGAATACAATATTGTGTTTAGCTCTGTGAAAAATTAGTTGTTCAAGTTTGTGTCGTTATTTTGCATTATTCGGGCTTCTCTTGGCGGTTGTTTGATTTGATCTCTCGAAGCGCATCGGTTTGGTTTTGGTTTCCGCTGCGCACAACAAGTGGTATTAGAGCACAACAGATTTAATATCGAATACAATGTGTTTAGCTCTGTGAAAAATTAGTTCTTGATATCATTTTCAAACCCTGAAACAGAACCTCGATGTATGTCATATTTTTAGAGAGAAGGCGATCGAAGCAGCCCATTCTGATGCAAACTGGGAGGTGTTGTGCTCTAATACCAATTGTTGTTGAAAACCGTGTCGAGGAACCAAACCAAACGCCGATCAAAGAGGGCCAAAACTAACTAAAATCAATGCACAAACAAAACCCCAATTTTAATGTGGTTCGACAAGTTGCCTACGTCCACGGGGCAAGGGGAATAGAGTTTTCACTAATAGAGAAAGTGTACAAACTGAGATTACAAATCACTCGAAGGAACAAACTAATCTCACCAACAAAACTCTTAATCTCTCCAAAATAAAACCCTAATCAAAAGCTCAAAAAATACCTCTTTTTGTGCTCCAAATATCCCTCAATTGATGCTTAATCAAAGCTCAATCAAAGCCTAAACAAAGCCAAAGAAACCCTAAAAACGTGTCTCTATTTATAACAAAACACAATCCCAAACTGATTGAGATTCTAAAAACGAGTCTGCCACACCCTGGGGTGGCAGACACCACACCCATGGTAAACAGGACAGATTCTGCCACACCAGGGTATCGTAGACACCGCACCCATGGCAGACAGGACAGATTCTGCCACACCCATGGAAGACACCACACCAGGGTGTGGTGGGGCATGTTTTGCTTATTCTTCACGTTTTTTCTCAATTCCTTCGTCGTTTTCACAATTCTCCACCTCGGCGAAGTTTTTTCAAAACTGAGCCGACACCAACCAAACCAAATGTCCCACTTGTTACGTCCAGGACGTCGTGGAAACCCTTCACGACAACAGACTCAAACCACAACAAGTCGAGACCCAAATGAGAATACGAACACTCTCCAAACATCGATATCTACTCACCAAATCGGCTGCATCAAAACTGACTGCCTACGTATCATCTTGCCCAAGGAATCAAGCCTTCACATAGTTCACCCAAATGGCCTCTAAAGACCCTCAATCAAATAGAAAACCCAATATCATCAACGGATCTGTAACTGATAGCGGCCCCAAACTGATACAAATCAAACACCTCCATCTGAGGTAAACCAATGGCCGTATCCAAATCATGTCCACCAGCTACAACCGAATCCAAAACTAATCCATCATCTGCATCCGAAATCAAATGATCCCTAACATGTGTCACCTCAGCTAGAATCCCAAATGACGCAGTATGATCTGGAGTATGTGGAATAAGTTCCACCCAACGTAAAGTAGCATCACCCTCCACCTGCTGCGATAACCAAATGACCTGATCAACACTCTCCACCTACTGAGAGTCAAAAGTGATATTCCTGCTCAGAACAAAATTAGAAGCTCCCAAACGATAATCAAATGAGCCTCCGAAACCCAAACGCGCAATCGGATCAAATCTCACATCCTCGATGTGATCAAATGTTGAGTAACAAAATATCTGACGCCAATCTAATCTGAAGCAGCTCCACCAGATCCAATAACTCCTAATGCAGCAGTCGGCGATCTATGACTAATATGACTCAAATATGACAAAACTCCAGAACTAGAATCAATGCTCGACAACCAACGCCAATCCTCCTCCAGAAAGGAACGACCCATCAAAACTGTCATCTCATCTCGTCGCCCCAAAATCTCCACATCAATGAAGTGTTTCAAGTTGCCATGAGCTCAGCAAAAATGCAAGAAATGATCCCTACCAAAGCTAGAACAACGAGTTACCTTTCTACCAATACACTTCTTCCAATTGTTATTAACTTCTAGGACTTTACACCAACGGGAACTGGTCGCGACCTAATAATGCCTAGAACAATCACCAACCGCGAAAACTACAAAACGATTACCTCCCAATGATGTCTCCTTGGAAGGCCCCCAAATGCCTGACTGAATACCTCCTAAAAGACCCCTCGCTCGATGGATAGAAGTGCCTAACTCCACCACGGTCTTGCTCATCCTAATATGCTCAAAGGACTTCCATCTGCAGGTCAAAACACTCCTCAACAACCTATGCACGGCATTACAAATCGAATATCTCAGCACCAAATAATGCCACAGTCTAGCCAAAAAAGTCGTCAGCGCTCTATCAATCACCGTGCTCCCAAGCAAATAGTATAAGTTACTCCTTCTGACGCCCTTCATCATAATCAGGGACCTAAATGTAACCTTCAAACGTGCATCCGCCAAGGTCACCCTATAGCCTGCTGCCTTCAAAGCTCCAAGTAAAATGATGTTATTCTTCAACTGAGGAACGAACCTCACTCTAACCAATTCCCGAATCACTCCGTCACTCATCCTAATCCGAACGGTGCCAATACCACCAATAGTGCATTTCATGATCATTACCCATGAGCACGAAATCCTCTCTTTCCAACTCCTGAAAGCTGGAGAACCAATCCCTCCTAGGGCAAATGTGGTATGTAGCACACGAGTCCAACATCCACTTTGTAGAGTAGGTAACACAAACTGACGACAGTACAGATAATGAGTAGCCCGAAGAATCCGAATCTGAATTGTTGCCACTAGCCTTGACAACATTCACCTCTGAAGCCTGAATAGCTTTCCCCTTATTCTTCCCGGCTTGATCATTCAACTTTGGGCATTCAGCTTTTCAATATCCATCTTCTTTAGAAAAAGCACACTGATTCCTATGAATTCTAAAATGTGCCCCTCTAGACTGTGACCTTCTACCTCGGTTTGGACTCTTTACTCTTGCAACAAATGCCCTCGCTACCGGCTCAATAGAAGTCTCATTGTCCTTCTTCCTAAGTTAGTAATTCACTAATGCAGCGATGACCTCACTATATGAAAGAGATGCCTTCCCATTAATAAGAGTAAGGACAAACGTCTCATATTCCTCGTCGGGTAAGGAACTCAACAATAGCAACGCATTGTCCTCATCTTCAACAATGACATCTACATTCGCCAAATCTACAAGAAGTTTCGTGTAGTGGTTCATGTGATCACTAATGGATGTCTCATTCTTCAATTGGAAGCGATAAAGCCTCCTCTTCATATGCAAGCGATTTTTCGTCAAGTACTTTCTCTCTAGAACTTCCCAAATCTTCTTAGCTGAAGTCTCATTCATCATATCATATTTTAGATCTTGAGTGAGACAAGACCTAATCGCACCACACGCTGTCCGATTAATCTTTTTCCAAACCTTCTCATCAATGTCGTCCGGTTTCCTGTCCAACTCCAACATATCTTCCAAATTCTGCGCATTGAGCGCATCCAAGACTTCGCATCGCCAAAGTCTAAAATTGTTAGTACCATTGAACTTCTCCACGTCAATCTTCATCGAGTGGATACTCAAACTTTAGACAGTCTTCACACCTGAAGAACCACCCTCAACTCCCTCTTTCTCGGCCATAATCCTCAACACATCAACAACTAGTGTGGAAACAAACGAAGAATAGATCCAAAACTGAGAAAAGAAAGAAGTTTTACCAAAAATATCCCACCTTTCTCACCAACTGAAACCCTAGACGAGCTTCTCAAATCGATCTCTCCTCCAAATAGCCCAAGCGTAGCTCGAGCTCTGATACCAATTGTTGTGCTCTAATACCAATTGTTGTTGAAAACTGTGTCGAGGAACCAAACCAAACGCCGATCAAAGAGGGCCAAAACCAACTAAAATCAATGCACAAACAAAACACCAATTTTAATATGGTTCGGCAAGTTGCCTACGTCCACGGGGCAAGGGGGATGGGGTTTTCACTAATAGAGAAAGTGTACAAACTGAGATTACAAATCACTCGAAGGAACAAACTAATCTCACCAACAAAACTCTTAATCTCTCCAAAATAAAATCCTAATCAAAAGCTCAAAAAATACATCTTTTTGTGCTCCAAATATCCCCCAATCGATGCTTAATCAAAGCCTAAACAAAGCCAAAGAAACCCTAAAAACATGTCTCTATTTATAACAAAACACAATCCTAAACTGATTGGGATTCTAAAAACGAGTCTGCCACACCCTGGGGTGGCAGACACCACACCCATGATAAACAGGACAGATTCTGCCACACCAGAATGTGGTAGACACCACACCCATGACAGACAGGACAGATTCTGCCACACCCATGGCAGACACCACACCAGGGTGTGGTGGGGCTTATTTTGCTTATTCTTTACTTTTTCTCAATTCCTTCCTCAATTCCTTCGCCGTTTTCACAAGAGGATAAGAAAAAAGGGGACATGACAGCACTGTAGCTTTCTAAAATAAAGTAATTCCTTGATAAGCACCAGAATTTTAAAGCAAGTGAAAATTGTTGTCATCAGTGAAAAGTTTTTATTCGTTCATGTATGAAAATGTATATAAGCCACTGGTTGTTTTAAGTGATGTATTTGTAGTGAATTTGATCAACTGTTGATTTGGAGTTTATTTTGCTTCAGTGTGATATGTAAAAGCTAAAGAAGATCCAGGTAGTAAAATGTGAGCTGTCACTGCTGTTTCAGCTCCTGGAGGATGGCTACAGATGGTTTCTATGCTCCTGGAGGATGGCTGTGATCTGCAGGTCAAAGCACTCCTCAACAACCTATACACGACATTACAAATCAAATATCCCAGCACCAAACAATGCCACAGTCTAGCCAAAGAAGTCGTCAGCGCTCTATCAATCACCGTGCTCACCAAACAATGCCACAGTCTAGCCAAAGAAGTCGTCAGCGCTCTATCAATCACCGTGCTCCCAAGCAAATAGTATAAGTTACTCCTTCTGACGAGAAGTCGTCAGCGCTCTATCAATCACCGTGCTCCCAAGCAAATAGTATAAGTTACTCCTTCTGACGCCGTTCATCACAATCATGGACCCAAATGTAACCTTCAAACGTGCATCCGCCAAGGTCGCCCTATAGCTTGCTGCCTCCAAAGCTCCAAGTGAAATGATGTTCTTCTTCAACTGAGGAACGAACCTCACTCCAACCAACTCCCGAATCACTCCGTCACTCATCCTAATCTGAACGGTGCCAATACCACTAATAGTGCATTCATGATCATTACCCATGAGCATGAAATCCTCTATTTCCAACTCCTGATAGCTGGAGAATCAATCCCTCCTAGGACAAATATGGTATGTAGCACCCGAGTCCAACATCCACTCTGTAGAGTAGGCAACACAAACTAACGACAGTGCAGATAATGAGTAGCCCGAAGAATCCGAATCTAAATTGTTGCCACTAGCCTTGACAACATTCACCTCTAAAGCCTAAATAGCTTTCCCCTTATTCTTCCTGGCTTGATCATTCAACTTTGGGCATTCAACTTTCCAATGTCCATCTTCTTTACAAAAAGCACACTGATTCCTACAAATTCTAAAATGTGCCCCTCTAGACTGTGACCTTCTACCTCAGTTTGGACCATTTGCTCTTGCAACCAATGCCCCCGCTACCGGCTCAATAGAAGTCTCATTGTCCTTCTTCCTAAGTTAGTAATTCACTAATGCAGCAGTGACCTCACTATATGAAAAAGATGCATTCCCATTAATAAGAGTAAGGACAAACGTCTCATATTCCTCGTCGGGCAATGAACTCAACAATAGCAACGCCTTGTCCTCATCTTCAACAATGACATCTACATTCGTCAAATCTGCAAGAAGCTTCGTGTTGTGGTTCATGTGATCACTAATGGATGTCCCATTCTTCAATTGGAAGCAATAAAACCTCCTTTTCAAATGCAAACGGTTTTCGACACTCTTCGTCGGGTACTTGCTCTCTAGGACTTCACAAATCTTCTTAGCTGAAGTCTCATTCATCATATCATATTTTAAATCTTGAGTGAGACAAGACCTAATCACACCACACGCTGTCCGATTCATCTTTTTCCAAACCTTCTCATCAATGTCGTCTGGTTTCCCGTCCAACTCTAACATATCTTCCAAATTCTGCGCATTGAGCGCATCCAAGATTTCGCATCGCCAAAGTCCAAAATTGTTAGTGTCATTGAACTTCTCCACGTCAATCTTCATCGAGTGGATACTCAAACTTTGGACAGTCTTCACACCTGAAGAATCACCCTCAACTCCCTCTTTCTCGACCATAATCCTCAACACACCAACAACCAGTGCGGAAACAAACAAAGAATAGATCCAAAACTGAGAAAAGAAAGAAGCTTTACCAAAAAGATCTCATCTTTCTCACCAACTGAAACCCTAGACGAGCTTCCCAAATCGATCTACTCCTCCAAATAGCTCAAACGTAGCCCGAGCTCTGATACCAATTGTTATACTCTAATACCATATTGTTGAAAATCGTGTCGATGAACCAAACCAAACGCCGATCAAAGAGGGCCAAAACCAACCAAAATCAATGCACAAACAAAACACTAATTTTAACGTGGTTCGGCAAGTTGCCTACGTCCACGGGGCAAGGGGGGATAAGGTTTTTACTAATAGAGAAAGAGTACAAACTGAGATTACAAATCACTCGAAAGAACAAACTAATCTCACCAACAAAACTCTTAATCTCTCCAAAATAAAACCCTAATCAAAAGCTTTAAAAAATACCTCTTTTTGTGCTCCAAATATCCCCCAATCAATGCGTAATCAAAGCTCAATCAAAGCCTAAACAAAGCCAAAGAAACCCTAAAAACGTGTCTCTATTTATAACAAAACACAATCCCAAACTGATTGGGATTCTAAAAACGAGTCTGCCACACCCTGGGGTGGCAAACACCACACCCATGGTAAACAGGACAGATTCTGCCACACCAGGGTGTGGCAGACACCACACCCGTGACAGACAGGACAGATTCTGTCACACCCATGGTAGACACCACACCAAGGTATGGTTGAGCCTGTTTTGCTTATTCTTCACGTTTTTCTCAATTCCTTCCTCAATTCCTTCGCCGTTTTCACATGAGGAAAAGAAAAAAGGGGACATGACAGTACTGTAGCTTTCTAAAATAAAGTAATTCCTTGATAAGCACCAGAATTTTAAAGCAAGTGATAATTGTTGTCATCAGTGAAAAGTTTTTATTCGTTCATGTATGAAAATGTATATATGCCACTGGTTGTTTTAAGTGATGTATTTGTAGTGAATTTGATCCACTGTTGATTTGGAGTTTATTTTGCTTCAGTGTGATCTGTAAAAGCTGAAGAAGATCCAGGTTGCAAAGTGTGAGCTGTCGCTGCTGTTCAGCATAGCAAATCATTCTTTAGATCAAGAACCAATACTTCGTAGAGCAAGAAAAAGTGAGTATCCAAGTGAGTATCCAAGACCAAAATCAGTGTTTAAAACTCAAATGCAATAAGTAACAAGCCAACATCATTGTTAGTAATGCAACAAATCTACAGGTCTCCATCACACCCCATTTACAGCAAGAAGAAGAACAAAAGCAACAAGGGATTCCTCTCGCTTATGGGTTTTTTGTTTCTTAACCCAAAGTTTTACTTTGACTTATTTTTAAACCCATCTACTTTCAAAATCACTCATACACCCAATAAACCTTCACCCACTTATTTTTAAACCCATGTAACATATTTTAGTGTTTCTGTGTACATTATCCCTTTAAAAAAGTTACAACTTCTCAAAAATACCCTTCTCTAATCTCAAAAAAAACAGCTCCATGGCTGCTTGCAAGCAATCTCTTTGCTTCATCACTCAACTAAACGAATCCATGTTCTCTTTGCCAGGATCATCGCTGTCGCGACCACCACCGACTCGCTACTTTGTCTTTAAAAATTCGTCCCTCATTCACTCCTCTTCTTGCTCCCTATTTGATTCACTGGTTTCTAGTTACTTCTTGGTTCATCGTGTGATTAATTATGGTTTTTGGCGATTGATTTCTGCATTCAGTTAAGAAAATCTTATTATCCTTTGTGCATAACAAATTTGCTTATATATATCTAAGATTTGGTGATAAGGTTGATGCATAAAAGGTGTTTGATGGAATGACGAGCGATTAGTTATATAGACCACAATGATTAGCAGTGTCGGGGTTGGTTGATGAGGCAATGGAGGTGTTTGATGAAATGTCCAAGTGAAGTTAGATTTTGTGGAATGTGATTATTAAGGATTATGTGCAGATAAAACATTCGAGAGGGTCGATAGAATTGTATTCTGATTATACATACTGTATATCTTTGTGAGACATTAATATGTGGTGATTTAGTTAGAGTTTTATATTTAATTTCTTGAACAAATGGTTAATGCTTTTGCCATTTTTAGAGCTTCGCGCACCAAGGTATGCACGGGTTATCATGTACATATGTTGGTGGTTTCATCAATGAAAATACTTGCTTACTAACATGTTCAAAACTTAAACCTAATGTACAATGATTGTATTTTATTTATACATCTTCAAATCAGTTTTTTTGAGCAACATAAATGTGTGAATATGTATAGTATGTGTTGTTTGATCAATTTTTCATGTAACCCACAGGTCCACACTCAACTTTTCAAATTTTGGAAAAGTATAACTCTTTATAATAAAATGTAGCACCTTATGATGAAAGTATATCGTCTCTCTCTTTACGCTAAAGTATAACTCTTTATGGCCATAGTATAGCTCTTTATGGATAAAGTGTAGCTCTTTATGGTCTCTGAAAATTCTGATACTTAGTGAAATAAATCAAATCAGTTTTTTATGAGCAATGTAAATGTGTGAAGATGTATAATATGTATTGTTTGATCAATTCTTCATGTAACCCGCAGATCCACTCTTTTTTTTAATTTGGGAAAGTATAGCTCTTTAAAATAAAATGTAGCACCTTATGATGAAAGTATAGCTCTTTACACTAAAATATAGCTCTTTATGAATAAAGTATAGCTCTTTATGGTCTCTAAAAATTCTAATACTTATTGAAATAAATCAAATCAGTTTTTTTCTGAGCAATATAAAGATGTGAAGATGTATAATATGTATTGTTTGATCAATTCTTCATGTAACCCACAGGTCCACTCTCACTTTTTCAAATTTTGGGAAAATATTGCTCCTTATAATAAAGTGGCTATACTACTATCTACAATATACAAGACACGGATACTTTTGACTCAAATTCAAATTTAGGGTACACAAATTGAAATCCACATCATGGGATGTGATCTACTATACCTGAACTCCCTATAAGCAAAATCTCAGAGAATTTCGACTTTCTAACCATGCATCTTAGATCGTTAAGATCAACGTTTGAGAATTTTTAGACTATTGACAATTTTTTACCCCTTGGTACATGATGCAACATGTCAAAATCCTCTAAAATTTTATTTATATGTAATTAATGTGCAGTAGATCATATCTCATGGTTTGGATATTCAATTGTGAGCCCAAAATTTGAATTTGAGTCTATAGTATTCGCATCCTGGATGCTACTAGCACAGCACAACTCCATACATATGTACATACATATATCCACACGTACACTCAAGACACATACATATACACATGTACATCCTCGTTATATAAGGGGATTCTCATATGAGAATGATGTGGCTTAATCTCCACTAAGTTAATAAATGACAGAGAAAGCTCTTAATAATACTTGGTTGCCAATTGAGCCACCTCATTACATATGAGAGGATTCCTTCATATTTCATATCATACCCATTAACCTCCACACACACGTGTGCGCGCGGGCACGTGCATGCTTATACAAAGTACACACACATGCTTTGTAAACTAGAATAAACTAAAATGGACAAAGAATCTTGTTCACCAATCTTTTCATCCATTGATTTTGCTTTGACATTAAGAGGAAATTATACATACCAAGGTACACATCCCAAAAACCTTAATACATAATACGAATCTCAAAATAAAATCAAAGAATGAAAAAGTTAGCAAACAAAGGCTCCTATCCACTTAAATTTATTCTAGCTTCACATACACAGATGTATATGGATATCCTTGGTATCGAAGACAAAGTTAGCCGTTGGTATGAAGTCACCACATCTCAAACCCTTCTCTAAAGTTCGTAAAATTAAAAAGATACAAGAGATCACTTTACATTAAAGGTAATCTCTGTAGATGAGGGGCTAAGATGTAACCATCTCACTACCAATAACCAACTTTGCTCTTGGTATATGCCGTCTCACACACCCCCAATTAACTCGCATATATATGCTCATTATTCAAATCCACATTATAAAAGGTAATAACAAGAGGACGAATATAGGGCTCCTTGATATCAATGACCAAATTTGGTCTATAGAAAGATAGTTACCTCCAATCTACTTATCTAATGAGTAATCAAGTGATGATCATTTTCAAGTGAGCACCTTTAAGTGTGTGGTGAGAGGTGACTATCTCACTATCGATGATCACTTCCATTCTTGATACCAATGCTACCAAATTTTCTCTAACTAGAATGTATAGTAGAAAATCACCCAAGCAAAGTATAAACCCAATATTTTGAAGACTCTTAACATCTAAAATCACCATCAAAACACAAAAACATAGTTGAACTCTCCCTACAAATTTCATCATCTCCCTACAAAGTCGGGTTCTTAAGATATAGCGGAAATCCATTCTAACTCGCCATCATCACGAGGCTTCTTTAGAATTCGAAACTCATCTATAGCATCATTCACGAACCTCTTCGTCATCGTCAGGAAGACCATTCAGCATTTGAAACTCATCCATAATATCATTCATGAGCCTCTTAACAACTCTTAAAACTTAATACAGAAGAATACCTGACGCTTTAGACACCTTGGCATGTCTCTCTCACCCTCCAAATTTTTCTTACTTCTCACAAAATCTACTAAACAGTGTCTTTTTAGCTTCTTATTAGATTCGGAAAATGAAGATTTAGAAGGCTCCTTGCTATATAGCTCTCCACTTCATGTGCACGTACCGCATCCATGGCTACAACGGAATCTTCAATTCGCTTTGGACCCTCACCAGCTGCTCTATCAACACCCACTAATACACGAATATTATCTCGACTCTCAATTAACTTTGTTTGAATATGCCCGGGCATCTAAATTTTCCTTAAAATCATAGGAAACACAAAAGCATACTGAGACAAATGCACAAATACATGAAAAGGATGGATTTGCCAAATTCAAAGTTGTTCAACAAATAATCAATAGCTGATTGAAAAAAAACATGAAAAATCTTCAGCTGATGGAAACTACAAGAAAATTTCACATTGTAGAAACAAAGCGAGCAAAACTCTCAACATGATCACAAGATATTATACAAGCTGCAAATCACAGAAGGAGTACATCACCTGTGGTGTTTTTGAGTTTAACAACTGACAGCATTGCAGTCCTCAGTTCAACTTAAGGGCCTGTAGGGCAAATTCCCTCAAAACTGAGCTAGGATTGATCTTGACCCAGTTTTGGGGTAAACTGATTCTTTTTCTATCCAAGGGAGGGTGGATAAAAAACAGAACTAGTTTTAGGCCCCTTTTCTTGGCCTATACTGGCCCGATTTTTGCCAATAAGAAAACAAAAAATCCCAAACTAGGTTAGGTTTAGTCCTAGCCCAATTTTTAGGGTTTGCCAAACAGACCTTAAGGCTCTGTGACAGGAACGAGAAATCTTACAGTAATACAGAAGTGATGTGGGTTTTCAAAAGTCCAAACTAATTGACAATATTATATAAAGTGTCCTCCATTCAGCAAATAAATTTGATTACTAAAACAAATAGAAATAGAATAAGTATGAATTTTGAACATCAAAGGTAAAGGAAATAAATAGAACATTGATAATAACCCCTCGACAGAGTCGCTAATAGTTAAAACACTAATTCATCAATAAACATGTATATTAGGCACACTGCATATGTGTGAAACATAGTATTAAACATTGCACAGTCTCATTGATCAAACTAAATATCAACATAAATTCAACTTACTAGAAATAAAATCCAACATAGCCTAGCAAACATGAATTCTAAATTTAAAAATAGTCTCCCATCAAGAAATTCCAATAAACACAATAATTCCTGAAAATAGGTAGGTATACTATAAGTAGTATACCAAATATTAGGAAAAAGAAATCCGCATACGTTGGGAAGCACTACACCTTAATTTTTTAATAAGCTTCATAAGCACTAAAACAGACTAATCATACTTAGTTGAATAATAATTTGATTTGGAACAACTTAGTAAAAATCTACCTGAAGTCTACTGGAAAACATTACGACCCCAACACTTAAAATCAAGTCGCGAATTCTACATATTGTTTACAGTAAAATCTACATGAAGTCTCTAGTAGCACAAGCTCGACCTTGGTATTCACCGAACATCACCATAACAATATTGTCTGTAGACATATTCCATTCATCTGTTTCTTGAGTACTTGTAATGTAATCGTGATCTTTATTACTATCGCGTATCTCTACATTTTCGAGCTACTGCTCCACCGCATCTAATAGATCATCCTCTTCCATATTTTCATCTCTTATGAAATTATGACGAATAGAAAAAGCATGAATAATTCTCCCATGAGTCTTTGTATCAAAGAAAGTTGGTGTCCTAAGTATGACCCACTGTTAGGCCTCTGCAGAGCATAACGAAGAATGGAATGATCTGATAGGGATCCCTCTAAACCAGGTAAAACTTAGGCAAGCTCAAGATTTAGATCACACGGATAGGACATTATCACACTGGCGATGATATCGCCCTTCTGTCTCGATATCTAGACCAGTCGTCAAGAGGCACAATCATTTAATGTGTGTCAATCCAGAGCTCCAAGCACACCCAAACAATCAACCGATGGAAACAAAGGCATTAAGTATTTAGATGATGAATACCTATGTATTCAAAGCATAAGTTATTATATTACCTCAAACCATTTCCATTTGTTATCTCCCGCATAAATAGTAGTGGAATCGTCTAGCTTGACATAATACTTTCCGATCTTGATAAACGCTCGAAGCACCACCCGTTAAATTGTTGACTTATAGTTTCCTCCATGCCTCCTTCACACAACACCTTCCATCACACTATACTATGCTCCTACTAACATCATCATGAAATCCACAATTATACTAACCAACTCTATTTCTTTATCTTCAACTACATTTTCCCGTACACATTTCCTTTGACCACGTATTTTGGTCTTGCATTTTCTACTAAATTGTTGCATAAAAATCAATGTCTAAGGAAACAACACACACAATAATGTATACAATTAAAGAACTTTGATCAAACTAATAGAAAAATACTAGACTTCAAAAGCTACAACCTCCAATGTAGCAACTTCAATACAAATAATAGCAAAGAGGACTTGGAAAAAAACGATGGTCATAATAATTAAATACGTGTCTCTTAACATTATTTCAGTTAAACAAAATTGCATAACACAACCAATTTAAGGGTGTGTATTTAGGGGGCAACTGTTTAGTTCAATTTTTAAAATTCACAACTTGCATAACAGCAGTTTGGTTCTATTTGTAACTCCTCGTATGTAAGTTGCCTCCTACCTTTAATAAATTGGAAAAATATTAGTCAATTTTAATATTTTTTGAAAATTTTAAATTTTAAAGAAACAATTTCTTTTTTACTTTCTTAAAAAATGGAATTTTAAAATTCTTGTAATTTTAATTCGTTTTGGAGGAATATTACATTTCAATTAACTTTAAGAATTTAAATTTAGGCAATAAAAATAATGTTGTTCAAAAAATAATTTTAAAAAACATTACTTTTCATAAAAATAATATTGTACAACAAAAATATATTTATACATAAAATTATATTTTAGTTAACATAATATTTTTGGTAAAAATATAAAATTTTGTTAACATAAATATTTTTTGAGAGCAAACTTTTTTAAAAATATTTTTTAGGAAAAATATTATTTTTCAATGGGTAGTATTTTTGGAAAAATGATAACTTTTGGAAAAACACTTTTGGGTTAAAATAATTTTTTTTTTGGACACGAAGTCTAGCCTAAGATAGCATGAGCAAATGACTCAAGTAGTACTGCCAAACTGAAAATGATTAAATTACCTAGGACAATTCAGGAGTCCAATATCTAGTTATCCTTATGCAGCAAATAAAATACCAAAATGTATCCTTTCTCACCTTGGCAATAAGGTTAAGATTTTTCTTTTCAAAAGAATACAAAAAAGCATGCAACGAAATCGGAATAGGCTTGCAGATTACCAGTGATCCAGAAACTATTAGCAGTCTATTAAGCACTGAAGCAGGAGCTCCAACTAGAAATGAGCCTTCATTCAAACTTAAGGCCTCGGTTCCACATTCGCTAAAATACGACTAATGAATCAAATTCAATCTGGCTTGTCTGTATTTGTTTACATCCTTTGGTGCAATGTCATGAAACAATGAGACATGCACAGGAGCAGATGCCAACGATACCGGAAATCTAAAGAGGCATGAAAGTAGGTCTTAGCCAGAGTTGGAACCTCAACCAGGTTGGTATGGATTTTTTTAGTAATAGGATCCCAGCACAGTTGCAAAACTGAGTTTTACCTCCAATCTAGCTGACTGGCTGGATTTATCTACCATCCAATCTCGTTGTTGCTGTTTGAAGTGATCAGTAACGATGCGAAACAACTAGCACTGGGGGAAGGCTCAGCAGATATTGGTTCATTAATTTAATTGATACTTAAATTTATGCTAATCCTACTCCTGAATATCATTTTGCTATTTAACATTACCACTATAGAGACCAAGGAAAAAACAGTGAAGAGCTTCTGCTACCAAGTTCAATCAAATTGAGGGCCTGAACGGAACTAAAAACCAAGTATGCTATAAATATAACTGTATAAAATTGTGTCAAATGTGTATATGTGAGATTCAAGTTGTGTAATCCGCCTAGGACCCCCCACCCCCACCCCACCCACCACCACACAAAAAAAACCGCGTTGTATAGTTCATGTGAATCGATTCCCAATACATTTGCTAACCAATTCTCTTCAATACACAAATTGGTTCCCCAAAATTAGCGTAAAACTCACAAGTATGCGGGAGACAAAGTCCGTTTAAGTGCAAATGCGCAAGATGCAGTGAGATGTGCGCAATAGATTGAAGGGAGGCGCATTATAGAATATTCAGTCAATGACTTTACCGTAACTAAATCCCTATGTTAATAAAACACGAAATGAAATCATCATCCCAGAACGAACTGTGGGGAAAAAACTCCCAAAAAAAAGAAAAAGAAAAAAGAACCTCATTGGAAATGAGAGGACAGTCTAAAGAAAGAGAACAAACTCCATAAAGAGAATCATTTGAGTATTTTGTATGAAAAAAATATCGTGATGCATAATTAGCTTTTTAGTTTCTAGCTTTCTATTATACACTAATGGTAAGTGCCCCAAAAACATATTTACGATGTATCATGTATCAAACTTGCATACTGAAGCAAGCTAACCCCTCAAATCCAAATTTTCTAAGTGGTGAATTGCATGCCCGAATTCGTACCACGACCTGCTATGTAACTATGCTCGTGGATATAGTGTATTCATATATCAAGCAGAAAGATGGCATCAAATTCTAAGTATATCAATTCACAACAAGAAAGACCTGGAAAACACTTCTAAAAAAAGGGCATACCTTTTACCTTCATGAAGGCCAACAGAGGAAGTCGAGAAATGTACATCTCAAAACCGCCTCAGTCAATAAAGCCTGCCAATGCACTCAGAAGAACCGCATAGACATTCTTTCTCTTTAATGTTGCCTTCTGAATCTCGGACTTGATCGATAGTGTAATTGTAATGATACGTCAGCTCCTGAAGTGGAGGGATATTATCAATAGCAAAGAAAGCTACGTGAGGCATTCTCTTATCATCATGATCATAAAGCAAATTTTGTGCGTAAAGGTTGGGCGAACAGCTATGGTTAATAAATCTGCCAATATTTCCAAACTCAGCTGCATCGATTGTGAAACCATCATCCTTCATCTCAGAGGCAATCTCAGAGGTAGCATCTAACTCCAGACCCGGTATATAACTTGGCAGACCCTCCCACAGAGCACGGTCTTCATAGTTATGCCCTATATCAAAGAGATATTCATCATTGGTCGTCCTCTTCTCAGCATCTGCATCCTCAAGCATTTCTCCTATATACTCGCACACGAAAGTGCCAGAAGGAATCGAGTACAAGGATCTCACTCCCCAACCCCTTTTGCTAGTCTTGAAAATCTCCAGTGGTAGTTTAATACCATGTTGACTGACCCTATTGTGGCATGAAGGAGGGCACTTGCAAGAAGGACCACACTCATAAACAAGGGGCTTCGCGTTAACAATAGCGCCATTGTGGTTAAACGGAATTTCTCCACCATTCTTCATCGCACAAGCACATTTCTCAGTATCCGAGCACCCGTTTTTGCAATCGCAGCCCATTGGAGGTTTCTTGACATACCATGAAGGGTACATGACCTTAGAAATATATTTAAAAGGCATTGGCTGTTCACTATCGACCGTATTCACTGCACAAATGGGTCTCCTTTCTTTTCCATTGGATATATCTTTCACACAAAGGCCTTCCCGTTCTTTTGACTTCTTCGACTTCTTGATTTCTTTTAAAGCAATTTCAGGTTGCCCTGCCATTCTCCTCAACTGAAACTTGAAAACACTAAAACCCTTATTGTTCAACTCTGGCCAGAATTTCTCAACTATGTACAGCCCGTCATAGATAAAGGTGGCCACCATCTTGGGTTTTGAACCACGGGAATCACTTTTAACAAGCTCTTTAGAACCATAAACAACCCGTACAGGTGTTTGTGCAGCTATACTGTTCTTTAAAGCCAGGTTTCCCCGTTCAAGTTTCTGATCTCCTGCTGGTTTGTCTCCACCAGCTGCATTTCCTCCTGAACCGGAATATATCAAAACATCTGAACTAGCTACATCATCAGGGTAACCCCCAGATGACACAATACTTGTTGCAAGATGCACACCATTTTTCTTCGTGTAATCAATTCCGCCTTGAAAAGGACGATGAATTCCGATGATAGAGAGCTCCACCCTGTAGTGAAATTCATCACCAACCTCAACTCCGGGTACATGTCCTATTATTGCCTCACCATCATGGTTTACCCATTCTTTATTCTTTTTTAACATACCAGCAGCCATTAAATCAATCCTCTGACTCTTTTCATTTTCCTTTGAGTTTGCTTCTTCCATTTTTAAGAGCTTCCTAAACATCAATTGAAACGTTCGAAGAGTTTTCTTAACCATCATGCGACTGGTGCCCTCTTCATTGCTTCCGTCTTTGTGAGTTAGTTGAGGAGGGACAGATGGAGTCATAGTGATAGATAACTCTTGGGGTCCATCATAAAGGGCGAGGGCCATTTCATTTTCATCATTCTGAAGCTGGGATTCTTGTTCATCCTCCATATCCACTCTATTTTCATGTGCATATACAGATTTTTTGCCGGAGGCAGAAGCAGAATTGCTACCTAACAATCGTTTTGCTTTCTTTGCTTTGACTCTTGGAGTGATAGAATGGGAAATGGTAGCAACTGACTTTTTCCCCTTCCTCCATGGACAGTTATCAGCAGCCATCAAAGCGTGCACGATTTCCTTATCCCCCAAAACTTCCAAATACTCGTCACGTTCTTTCACTCTCTTGATGGATCCCTTATCTACTGGTTTCTCTACCAAACTCCTGCCTACTTTTTCTTCTCGCAATCCTTTACCCTGAAGACTATTTCTAGCTGGTCTCACATCACTAGCTTCCAACTTCTTCTTAGAAGATTGAATCAACAATTTCTTCGCTCTTTGACCTTCCAATGTACTCTCGCTCGAGCTACTCTTTTGAAAATCATCACTGTCCCTGTGAACTTGCCGCCTCACTATCCTAAACTCATCCTTATCCTCGTCCGATTCCTCCATTTCCTCGGTGATCCTCCCAGTTCTCTTCATCTCGATCGCTTCTAAAGAAGAAACACTGCCCGAACCTTCCATAACATCCTTTTTCTTCAGCAAGGCTTTCTTCTCCTTAGCATTAACTTGCTTGCCCTCACTATTTTTAACCTTGGCCATGTGCTTTTCACCAGGCAAAACCCCGTCTTCTTCAAGTCTCTTAATAACGGCATCAACATTTGTTTCTCCGATTTGCGTTTCATCTTTCTCTCTCACCGCATCCTCAACCGAGTTCTTGGCCTCTACGACGTTCATTCTCACCTCATCATCATTGACAGCCCTGCTCTTGCTCTTGCTCTCGCTCTCAGAGGAAGCAATGGGTCCCGCATTCGAATTCTTAGAAGAAGCTCTCCCACATCCAAGAGGAAAGTCTCGAACCGCCGAGACCTTCCTCCTCTTCAAACCAACAAATCTCTTCGCATTCAACTTCTCCTCCTTAACATCCTCCTCATCCGCACGTTTCTTCAAATGCCTCATCCCCTCCTCGTCCTCCACATGCCCAATAACCTTCACCACCTCGTCATTCGGCAGCTCCGCATCCTTCCCTTCAATCATCCCTTTCTTCTCCTCTGGGCTAGGATTAGGGTTTGGGAGCGCCAACTCATTCCCTTCAACATCCCCGTTCAGTTTAGGGTTAGGGAGCCCCAAATCATTCCCTTCAATCTCCCCCACTGCCTCCTTCGGGTTAGGCGGCTCCAAATCTTTCCCTTCAATCTCCTCCTCCTTCTCCTCAGGGTTAGGGTTAGCAAGCTCCAAGCTTTTCCCTTCAATCCCCCCCTTTTCAGCTCGTAACTCCTCCGAATCGATCAGAGCCTTAGCAGAACCATTCAAGCCCTCTTTCGGGACCTTAAGCGAGCTACTCGCTTCAGAGGCGGCATCAGCATCCGCCTCGCTAGGGCTAGGGTTTGAGGTTACCTTAACACCGCAGCCCTTAGGGAAGTCGCGGACGGCGGAGACGGCTCTCCTCTTGATGTTGATCGGAACCCTAGGCGGAAGCGGCGACATCGCCGACGGAATCCAGCTCCTGCGCCAAAAAAGGAGAAATCTTTGAACGGAGGGGAGCTTAATTGGTAGGGGATCGAGTGATGGGGGATCGATGGAAGAGAGGGATCGAAATTTTACCTGATTAGGAAAAAAATAACGGTCGAGATTTGGGTTTTTTGGGTGGAGTTAGTTACAGGTTGTGAAGTGGAGAGTGCAGATGAAATGAGAAGGGGACGAGGATTTGTGGTCGGTAATGAGGGCAGACTTTTTTTTTATTAAAAAAAAATTACATGGGATATTTACTATTAGTCCCTCAATCTTTGATAGCTCCACACTACTAGTCCGTCAATAACGGCTCGTTAGTCCTCAAATCCTAGGGTTATCGCAGTTTGGTCCATCAATGACCCAAATACGCTTTACTTATGATTTCTCTCTTAAAACTCGTCTTGTTAAAAAAATGGTTATTTACACTTTGGTACTCTAAGGTTTACACCTTTTTAACTTTTATAGCCAAATTTTTTGCACTTTGATACCCTAAAGTTTACACATTTTTTAACTTCGATACTTGAAGTTTTTTTCTGGCCACTTTTGTTATGATAAAGTTTATAACTTTTTAGCTTTGACACCCCATTAATTTTTGACACTTCCATACCCCAAACTTTAGGGTGTCAAAGTTAAAAAATGTGTAAATTTTGAGAAGTCAAAGTTAAAACAAAAAATATGGAGTCTTTAAGGGTATGAAAGTTAATAATATGTAAAGTTTGGGGTATTAAAGGCGTCAAAAAAGTTTGGGTATCTTAGAGTTAAGAAGGCGTATACTTTAAGGTATCCAAATGTCAAAAAAAACTTTACGGTGTGTTTGGGAGTTTACTAATGGAGGGTAGAGAGGGGGAGGGGAAGGGAAATATCAATTTAACCTTGTTTGGGAGTTTTCTTTAGGGGAGTAGAGAGGGGGAAGGAAGGGGAAAGGAAGGAAAAATAAGAATAAATTGGCCAGGAGAAACCATTCCCCCCCGCCCCCCCCGATTCGGGCGGTAGAGGAGGGTAGGGGGAATCGTCGCGAGTGCAGTAAATTTGTAATTTCCACTTGCCCTTTGTCAACAAGATCGCTCCTTTTTGCTTCCTTTCATTGATTTGTGATCGATTTAGGTGTCAGCTGCCAAATTTCTGGTGAAATCGTCAGAGCGCGTTCTTGTCCTCCAACAGCTCGCAACGCAATCGACGGGATCGAGAACGAGCTGTTGACCGAGGAGGAGCTCCGATCTGATCCAGCTTACCTTTCGTATTACATTTCCAATGTGAATTTGAACCCTAGGTTGCCGCCTCCGGTGATGTCGAAAGAGGATTGGTGGTTTGCTCAGAGGCTTCAAGCTGTTGGGAGCTCGAGAACTCGTAAGAGGATTGATTTTGTAGGATCTTTATTTTATTTAGTTGCATTTGCAGATGAACCATTTCAAATAGACATGAATGCAGTAAATCTGTCTTTTTTATGGTTTATTACTTATGAAGAGAGTATTTTCCATTTGCGAATTATTACAGCGATATTCATCGGTGTGTTTTGTCAATTTGAGTTGGGTGTATTGATTTGATAAGATCATGTGCTATTAGTATAAGGTTATTTGTGTAAATTTACATATATTTTCTTCTCTTCCCTTCGTTATTACTCCCAAACAAGTTATATTAATTTCACATTCATTCACCTTACTCAACTCCCAAACAACATATTATAATTCCCCTCCCTTCTCTTTCCTTCCCTTCCCTTCCCTTCCCTTCCCCTTGTTTATCTTCCCTTCCCTTCCCCTAGTGAACTCCCAAACATACCCTTAGGGTATCAAAGCTTAAAAGATGTAATTTTTAGAGCGTCAAATTGCAAATAACCCATATAAAACATTAGGTGGGGGCATTTTGGCCATTGAGGGATCAACTTGCAATACCCATAGAATTTAAGGGGTAATAAGCAATTTCTTTGATTTGACGGACTAATATGGAAATATTGATGATATGAGGAGCAAATATCTAAATAACCCTCCTTTTTATTATTTATTTATAAAAACAAATCAAGTTTGTTTGATATTTTAATTTACGAATAGTTCCAATTTGATTTTTAATTGTAGATGATTATGATTTGATTACAATATTTTTATATATGGATAGCTATGATTTGGTATTCTAGTTATAGATAATTGTGATTTCATCTTTGACTATGGATACTTAGGATTGGATTAAGATAGTTTACTTTGAATAGTTCGAGTTTGATTTTTAATTATAACTAATTATGTTTTGATTAGGATAACTAATTTTAAATTTGATTTTGGCTTTTTCTTCAAATATCCCACCCCCCAAAAAAAAAAATCTTTCATATTTTAAAACTAGTCCCTTAAGTCTTTCGGCCTAGTGCTAACTAGACAGACTAATTTTAAAACATTTAACAGATTTGGAATTATTTTACAAAAATATGAAGATTTGAGCAACTAATTTCAAAAGACTAAAGGATATGAGTGACTAATTTTAAAATCTAAACATTTCGGGACTAATTCAAACATATGAAAGATATGGGGACTAATATAAATAAAATTTTATTGCATGTGAGATGCAACACATAGCGTGTTTGGGGGGTGGGAGGTGGGGGTTTGAATAAGGTTGATACCTTTTTTTTGGCTAAAAACACAGAATATGCAGCGGACTAAACAAAATGAAAGCGAAAAACAACCAACCAAAGGCATGCAAGATTTTATAGCAGTTCGCATAACAATCCTATGTCCGCTCTTCATTCTCACAAAGAGGCTTCCTCATTATGCCTCCTCACAAAGGGTCTTCCTCAATATGCCAAGAGTTTTCCTAAATCACAACCTGATTTAATAGGCTTATAAAGACCGCAACCTAGAATCTATCCAAAACTAGTTGTCTAATCTAACTCTCTACAATGAGTAAATACCTAACCCTAGTTAGTCTCAACCATCAATTAACACTGACTTGAGCACGGCGTAAAAATAAGTTTGAAGCACCACCAATCAACCATAATTAAGCATAGAAATTATGAAACATCTCACAGCCCTTTTGATAAACAAGTCGTCCTTCGATGAATCTAAGTGTAACACAGTGAAGAACAGCATAGACGATAAAACCAAGGGGAACTCTCCTCACTAAGAAATTTGGAGATGTTGTGCGCGACGAGAAAGAGTTTGTCGAAGCTTCGGGATTAAAACCTTCAATATAATCTCTTCTCAAATCATCTCTCCCTTCTCTCTATTGCTTTCAATGACATGTAGCCTTCAATAGATCATGAAAGAGATATTCTAAACATGGCAGAATTTGTAGATCAAAAAAATGACGAATAGGTGAGATTAAAAGTGAAATCTATAATTAGTTATCTGTACCATCGATGGTTGCTCACGACCATCGATGGGTTTCTGCATGCCATCGATGGTTTGAAAAACTATCTTTGGAATTTCATTAATCGGTTCTTGTAGTCATTGTTGACCTCATAACCATCGATGGGTCCCTAATGACTATAGATTGTTCAATGGTTGAAAGCGTTTGAACTAATTTTCGCGTTGTTTTGCCTCGTACATGTCTTATATCTGTATTCACTTATACTATATCATCTCAAACAATTGTTTATATCATCTCAAACAATTGTTAGTACCAAACAAGAGTCTGTTATTACTTAAGCAAGAGATATTGTATGGACTACATCCTAACAATCTCTCCCTTTTGATAGTAGAAATATGAAATTTGAAATACCTAATATATGCATATTTGAGATATGTAAACAACAACTATAAGCACAAATACACTTTCATGCAAAAAAAAAATGATATGCAAAGCTCATTTATGCATTCATGAAAAATGTAATCAAGCACAAAGTATTGAAAAAATCCCCCTAAAAAAATGCATCAAGTGCGTCAACAATTTTAAAAATTTTCCCTTTTGTTATTAGCAAAAGTCAAAAATACACAAATAAATGGTTACACTTTATACTCAACCGATTCAGATAAAAATTATCCAAATGTGTAAGGAAGAGAAATACATACTGGTTCAACAAAAAATTACAACAAAAATAGTACAAGGGATTAAAATCTAATCACAAAACCAATGAACATGAGAGAAATCACTTCAAAAATTACATATAAATTGATTTAATATCATTGAAAAGTATGTGAAAAAATAGTAAAACGAATTATACTAGTTCATTGGACAAATTCAAATGTAACAAAGAGAATATTGAGCAATAATAAGACTTGAATTATCCCAACCTTAGAAACTAAGGACCAAAGCGTTGCCCTATCACCTCTACCATATAGAATTTACGAGGAAGAACGATAGTGTTTGGCAGACAGTTCACACCATCTCTAAATATTAAAATATTAAGTAGAGGATGACTATCCTTTGATATATGCACAAACATAATCCATGAGTGTGGGCCTTTGACCACCTTTTAATGGATACACTCAATTTTCCCAAGATTTCATAAGAGTATGGATCTTTGATCATCTTTTAACAAAAACACTCTTTTGTTTGATATCTTTTTAGCATAAATGCACATTTGTAGATATAAAGAATAAATGTGAGTATTATTCCAGTTAAAAATAAGCTAATAAACTCTTGATATATTTCAAAAATATCTTATAAATAAAATATTAAAACTCTTCACCACTATTTCATATCACAAATGAGTACAAAACTAGCTGTGTGAAATTGTAACATGAAATATCTTGTGAAATAATGTATAAAGTAATCATATTTTTATCTCTGTGTGTGTATGTGCATGTGCGTGCATGCGCGCATGTGTGCACGCGGTTGTACACACACATGTACATATATTTGTGTGTGTATATATATGTATATGTGTGTGTATATGTATGTGTGTATGTATTTATGTATGTGTATTTATATGTATATGTATGTACATATGTATGTATGTATATATATACACCCCCTTGACTCATGTGACATAATCAAAGCTTATATACTAATAAATAATATTATTAGAATCAATCTTATAAAAGCATATAAATAGGCATGTCTAGAGTTTTTTTTGAATATTTCAAAGAAAACAAAAGAAAAAAATGAATTTTTATTTTGTTTTAAATAGATGAAAAAGAAAAAGATCTAAAAACAACCCTAAAAATAAAAATAAAAAAAGAAAGAAAAATCAAGAAAATTATGTACATGCAATAAAAAAGTGAGCATACAAATAAGGAACTTACTAAACTAACTATCTAAGAATCAGGTTGTATATAATATGCTAGTATAGACTAAGTATCTCAAGCATCATCAAAAGAATATACATGACCAGAATAAAGAGAAAATCTTAAAAAAAGATTAAAAAATATGACATGTAGTGACTAAGGTATCAACTCTCTCAATCATCTCCATCATCTCTTTGCATGTCCTCATCTTGATCGTCTCCTCCGTCAACACCATGTGAAGTGAATGGATGAGGAGCTCCTATAGCATGTGTTGCTCTAGTGAAGAAGTACTCACCATATACTTGCGGTATGCCAAGAGATGGATTCGATTGATGAAGAGCTCCCATAATATACTATAGGGATGTGTCATAATAAGTATGTTGTGACATCATATCTATCCTCATCGACGTCATATATCTCTTCATCATCTCCATACTCTCTCTAGAGATTGTACAGCCCACTGAGTAGGTCTGAAGGGCATTGAGGCATGTGAAGCAGAATGCTAGGATCCAGATGATTGCCCCGCAATCGTATCGCCCTTCCTCACAGCTATATTGTTCCTAATAGTCTCAGTAATATTTGTTATACTTAAGTTTTATCCTACTATACTTTCATAAACACCTACTATACTTATCTTTTCATGCTATACTTTTTCATGATATACTTTTAATAAACATCTGCCACACTTTCAAAAATACCTAATATACTTCAAATATTACCAGCTATACTTTCATAAGTACCTACTATACTTTCAGAAATAAATGCTATACTTTCAGATTGTACACCGCAACCACTAAATCATTATAATTCCCCTTGACATTCATTTTAATGAAGTGATCATTTCCTCTAAAATCCATCAATGCAAAAAATTCATCATCCATCTCTATTTGTTATAAAAGAAAATAATATGTGTAGCTTTTATCAACGATAATCAATTTATAGAAAATTAAATATGAAATTTAATCTTACAACAAATTAAAATCAAAATTATGAAATTAAAATCAAATTCCTTAAAATAAAAATACATTTCTAAGATAAAAATAAACATTTTAATTTTTTAGTATTATTAATTATAATAAACAATCGAGGAATCATGAATAAACATGTAAAAAATTGTGATGAAGAAAACAATAAATTAATGTTATAGTTATTCCAAATGCTTATGTGGATTTATTCTACAAAATTAGGAGTCAAGGAATCGGGAGAATTTATATCTTAGAATACCAAAAAAGAGATGAATCTCAATTAATATTTAGTATTTAAACTTTAGGCATTAATGGAGTGAAGAAATATTTAATGAGTTTATGAGATTTGAAGAAGGAAATAAGAGAGTAAAGGAGGTGAGAAAGAATTAAATGAGAAAAAAAGAGTAAAATTAGATTTTTAGAAGGTTTTATCTAGGACCACATAGATATGTAGTGCATTTGAGAATTTGGGTTTAAAGATAAATACATAAAGATGATTGGATCAAAAGGTATAAAGAAAAGTAGTTGGGTTTACACATAAATATTGGTAAACCTTTGAGTCTAAAGATAAAAAAAACCCATAAATTTATTATGAACAAATTTTCACTGTAGACCAAAACCAAGTTTTAATTACCAAAATCGACCTATTTTTTTTTAATTACCAAAATCGACCCATTTTATGCCACGTAAGCTTAATCTCATTTCCTAATTAGTCGGGGTTGCCAACCCCGACTGTTTAGGAGTTGTTAAACCCTAATTAGAAGCCTTAAACCCAATTTTTAATGCTCTAAACAGTCGGGGTTGCCAACCCCGACTAATTAAGAAATGCGATTAAGCTTACGTGGCATAAAATGGGTCGATTTTGGTAATTAAAAAAATGGGTCGATTTTGGTAATTAAAACTTGGTTTGGGTCTACAGTGAAAATTTGTTCATTTATTATTTGTCAATAACCGAACGGATAGTACCTTTTATACACGCACAAGTAATAAATAATATTCATAGAAGGATTTTCGAAAGGAAAATTCTAATATGAAAGGAAATTTAGAATAAAGAAACCTCCTATGAAAGGAAGATACTATATTTAACTGATATATTGATCCATTTTGTTGGAAGTGAGATCAGTTCAAATAATGCATTGGTGATACTCATAGAAGGCTTTCAATACATTGCCATGAAATTCAAATTTACCAATTGAAAAGTATTTCTACATTGAATTACATCTTCTTGATAAACTTTTACAAGATTGGATTTATAATCTGATACATACCTCGAAATAATACCTCGAGATATCACAAAGTACAAAAACAAGGAAGAACACAAGATATAACGTGTTTTGGCACTAAAGCTCATGTCACTGAGCGAAAAAGATGAACCCACTAAAGCTTGAAGGACGTACTAACTTAAGAATCTTTCCCAAAATTGCAAATTACACACTCCAAAAGCACTCTTCACTTTTGCTCAGGACTTGCAGAAGACATCCTGAGGAGACGATGACAAATCTTCCGCATAGCTCTCCTTCATTGCTATGAAAGACCTGAAACTCTTGATAAAGACCCTTCATTGCACGAAATAAAATTTCTCATCTTCTTTAGCATTCATCTACAAATAACATATTATTATTGGCCTTAAACAATTTATATAGTAATCTCAAAAATTTTTAAACATCAATAGTTTCATTTATTTATGAAAAAGATAGAAATCCTTGTAAGACAGCAATACATTTGAGAAGTACAACCATGGAGAAATTAAATCAAAGGGTACTTCTTTTAATCGTTTGCAAAAGGAATCACATAACTCGTCGGTTGCATTTGGAACATGAATACATGATAATTTGATGTAGCATCTGTGAGCGAGACAGGTAGCGGCAAGCAACAGCGGTGCGGAAGCAGGCTACGTGCGGGAGCGCGCCGAGTTCAGCGGGCCCACCCGAGATACATGTGCAGCAGCGGGTCCACCCGAGATACGTGCGCAGCGGTTTTCTTTCCTGGACGATTTCTGGCCTGCGAATCTCCTATAAATACCCGCCAATTTCCTAGGGTTTAAAAAACAGAGGGTAAGTCGGCTGTTTTGAGGAGTTTTTCAGGAGACTTAGATCTGAGAAGAGAGGAATTGAGAGATTTTGAGGAGAGAAGAAAAGAGAGAGCTTGTGGGTTGTACAAGTTGGTATTCTCCTCATAGTGAAATCCCCCTTCCCCCTCCCGTGGACGTAGGCAAGTTTGTCAAACCACGTAAATCTTGTGTCTTTACTGTTTCTGTGTGTTGACTATTGCTTGTTGGTTCCTTCGACATTCAGTCCTAGCACTGATAAGAGGAAGAGTGTATATCTCACTTTGTAGAGATATTTCACTTCTGTTCTTTTTTCCTTAGTGAAACGGGAATATAGAGGTTGACTTGAGCTTTTGTGACAATAAAAGCCAGGGCTCTCTCTTTCTCAGGTGATATCACTTTCGCGACGTGTGGGCGTGACTCTACGCCTAATAATTGGTATCAGAGCAATTGGTTAGAGAGAAGGATTATTAATCAAGCGGAGGATGACGTCAACTAGCAAGACGGTTAAAGTTGGAAAGTACGAGATTGAAAAGTTCAATGGGAAGAACGATTTTTCCTATTGGAGAATGCAGATGAAGAACTCGTTAATTTCACAGAAATTGCACAAGGCAATGGTAGGAAAAGAGAAGAAGCACAAAGGTATGTCAGATGAGGATTGGGAAGAGTTAGATCTAGAAGCACAAGCGTCGATTATCCTATACCTTGATATGGACGTAGCTTTCTTGGTGGATGGAGAGGAAATGACTGCGGGCGTGTGGTCAAGTTAGAGAGTACCTTCATGACTAAGAGTCTAACTAATCGGATCTACTTAAAGTCCAAATTGTATACATGCAAGATGGAGGAAGGCTCATCAATCCGGGAGTACATCAACAAGTTTGATAGAATCATATCGGACTTAAAGTACATTGATGTGACAGTAGAAGACAAGGATCAAGCGTTTCTACTACTTATTTCTTTACCGAAGTCCTATGAAAATCTGGTTCAAACACTGATGCTTATGGGTGACAATTTGAAGATGGATGAGACTAGAACGACGCTTCTGGCTGATGATCTTCAAAAAATTATAACTAGTGACATGGCCAGTAGTGGTAACAAGGAGAAAGCTCAGGGACTATTTGCCAGAGGAAGGGGCAATGAGCGAGGAAAAGACAAGGGAGGAAAGTCTAGATCAAAATCGAGACCTCTTGCGGGAAGATCGTGTTTCAAATGCGGTGAGCTAGGGTATTTCAAGGTCGATTGTCCTAACAAGAGAGTAGGTGGAAAGAAGAATAACAACAAGACTGAGAGGAGAGAAGGCAAGGAAGAGGCGAGCTACGTTTCAGAGGAAGGGAGCGAGAAGGAATGCTATGTCGTCACGGGTGGTGAGGATATTTCCGGGAAGTGGATTCTTAATTCGGGTTGCTCTTACCATATGTGCCTAAATAAGAAGTGGTTTACTACCTACAAAAGCTATGACGGTGGAACCGTACTGATGGGGAATAATCATGCTTGTAAAACTGTGGGGCTAGGTGATATCAAAATCAAGATGCATGATGGAGTGGTCAGAACAATGACGGATGTGAGGCATGTTCCTGACTTACGGAAGAATCTTATCTCAGTTGGTGCTTTGGACTTCGGTGACTACAAGATTGTTACAGAGAATGGAGTAAAGAAGGTTGTTCGATGTTCCTTGGTAGTGATGAAGGGCATTCGTCATGGTAACCTATATACTCTCTAGGGTATGACAGTGACATGAGATGCAGCAGTTGGAACTGATGGAAGTGGTGGAGACCCATGTGAGCACACTCAGTTATGGTATAGGTGGCTTGGGCACATGTCAGAGAAGAGTCTAGATCTGCTTGGTAAAGAGGGTTTGCTAAAGAATCTAAAGAAATCTTGTAAGGATTTTTGTGAGGATTGTGTGTACGGAAAGACGCACATGGTCTAGTTTCTGAGAAGCAAGCATAAGAGCAGAGGTATATTAGATTATGTACACGCAGATGTGTGGGGTCTAGCTCAGACAACTTCCAAGGGTGGTTCTTGATATTTTATCTCGTTCATAGATGATTATTCTAGGTATGCTTGGATTTATTTTCTGAAGCATAAGAATGAAGTGTTCGAGACATTCAAGAAGTGAAAGACAATGGTTGAGAATAGGACATAGAAGAAATTGAAGACACTAAGATCTGACAATGGTATAGAGTATACAGATGGTGCTTTCAAGGAGTTCTGTGATCAGGAGGGCATTGCTAGACACTAGACAGTCAGATCTACACCACAGCAGAATGGAGTCGCAGAAAGGCTGAACCGAACATTGCGGGAGAAAACAATCAGTATGCGAT
This sequence comes from Asparagus officinalis, assembly GCF_001876935.1. Taxonomy (NCBI): domain Eukaryota; kingdom Viridiplantae; phylum Streptophyta; class Magnoliopsida; order Asparagales; family Asparagaceae; genus Asparagus; species Asparagus officinalis. The sequence goes on from NC_033796.1 coordinate 104,091,368, forward strand.
CATATGCTGGATTGGGCAAAGAATGGTGGGCAGAAGCGGTGGCTACAACTTGTTACATTGTGAACCGTTCTCCACATTCGATATTGGATGGTGATACACCTTATAGGATGTGGTTAGGGGATCATGCAGATTATGTGGTCCTCCCAACTACCCTGGAAATCGATAACACATGCCCGCAACATGTCTTCCAATACTTGGTTGACTCTCTCCATATGTCCATCTGTCTGCGGGTGGAACACACTAGAATATGACAACTGGCTACCGAAAGAATTCTGAAAGCTCCTCCAGAAATATGAAGTAAAAACTGAGCCTCGATCTGATACAATCGTCTCTGAAACTCCATGCAATCTCACGACCTCTCGGATGAATATCCTCGCATAAGTCTCCTCCGTGTATGTCGTCTTCACTGGTATGAAATGTGCCGACTTCGTCAACCGATCAACTATCACCCAAACGGAATCGTTCCCCTTGTTCGACCTTGGCAAGCCTACAATAAAATCTATGGAAATATCTGCTCACTTTCATTCTGGAATGGATAAAGGTCATAGGGTTCCTGCAGGTCTCTGATGTTCTGCCTTCACTTGCTGGTAGGTACAACACTTAGTCACATATTTTGCAATATCCCTATGCATGCCGCTCCGCCAAAAGTGTTTCTTCAGGTCATTGTACATTATAGTTGTGCCTGGATGCACTGTGTACGTAGTGTGATGCACCTCATCAAATAGGTCTTTCTTTAGCTGTGGATTTCTTGGTTTCACTAATCGGCCCTTCATTCGAAGACCTCCATCTGCTCCAACGGTCCAATCAGCATTGGGCTCTTTGGAAATCTCTTCCTTTTAGGTTTGAATCCAAGAGTCCTCTAGCTGAGCTCGGACCACTCTATCAGTCCAAGATGGTTGCACGAACAAAGCTCCCCAAAATACGTTACTCCGCCAATCTCCAACCTAAAGTCAAACTGGCTAAGGGTGTGAAGATCTCGATACCATGAGCACCTCAAAGCTGAAATTCGATGTCGACGCTTCTTGTTCAACGCGTCCGCTATAACGTTCGCCTTTCCCGGATAGTACTGAATCGCAAACTCATAATTCTTAATAAACTCGACCCATCATTGTTGTCTCTGGTTGAGTTCCTTCTCAGAGAAAATGTACTTCAAACTTTGGTGATTCGTGAATAGCTCAAATTGCACTCCATAAAGATAGTGTCTCCATGTCTTCAGTGCAAAGACCACCATTGCTAGCTCCAAGTCATGTGTGGGATAGTTCTGCTCATGCGTCCTCAACTGTCACGAAATGTAAGCCACAACTCTCTGGGTCTGCATCAAAACACCTCCTAGACTCGATAACGATGCATCCGTATAGACGACAAAGGTCTTATCACTGCTCGGGATAGTCAATACTAGCGTTATAGTCAACTTAGCCTTTAAGGTCTCAAAAGCTTCCTGGCACTCCGTGCTCCAAACAAACTGTACACCCTTCTTCGTAAGGCGTGTAAGTGGCATCGTAATCTTTGAGAAGTCCTAAATGAACTTCCTGTAATAGTCGATCAAACCTAAGAAGCTACGAATCTCTATAACGGTCTTCAACAGCTCCTAATCAAGTACTGCCTCAATTTTCACTGGATCTACTGCAATGCCCTCCTTGTTGATGATGTGGCCAAAAAATCTGATCTCAGATAGCCAAAACTCGCACTTGCTGAACTTAGCGTACAACTGATGCTCCCGCAAAGTTTGCAAAGCCAATCGAAGATGTTGCTCATGCTCTGCCTCTGATCTCGAAAAGATAAGGATGTCGTTAATGAATACGTTCACAAACTGGTCCAAGTATGGACAAAAAATCCTGGTTCATCAATTCTATGAATACAGCGGGTGCATTGGTCAACCTAAACGACATGACAAGAAACTCCAAAGTCCCATATCGAGTCAGAATGACGGTTTTGGGAATATCCATCTCCCGAACCCGCAACTGATGATAGCCAGAAAGAAGATCAATCTTCGAGAAAAACTATGCTCCCTACAGCTGGTCGAATAAGTCATCAATTCTTCATAGTGGGTACCTATTCCGGATGATGATCTTATTCAACTCACCATAATCTATACATAGATGCATCCTACCATCCTTCTTCTTCAAGAAGAGAACCGTCACTCCTAACGGAGAATGACTCCGACGAATAAAATCCTGAGATAAAAGCTCGTCCAGCTGAGTTTGTAGATCCCTCATCTCAGCAGGTGCTATACGATAGGGTGCTCAAGATATTAGTGCTATGCCCGGCTGCAACTCAGTGCAGAACTCAACCTCTCTCATAGGAGGTAACCCAGGTATGTCCTGAAAGACATCCTGATACTCTAAGACGACTCTAGTCTCACATAAATCAGCACTCTGATCCCTCAACATCACTTCCTCGATGTACGCCAGGAATGACTCCGCAAACTGGTTGCCCTGTGAGGTTGCTACAATCAACTCAGACCTATCGGACGCTCGCAAGCTGATTGTTTTAGCAAAACAATCGATACTGATATGGTAGGATGATAGCCAATCTATACCGAGAATGACGATAAAATCCGACATCCTCAAAACGATCAAATCAATGATAAACTCAGACTCATCTAGACTGATAACACATCTCCTACAGATACTCTCTAATAGGGACACCTCATCTAAAGGAGTAGAGACCGACAATGGTACATCTAAGGGATGTGCTACAAGATGAAGCCTATACATGAAGGTAAGAAAAATAAAGGAATGCGAAACTCCTAAATCAAACAAGATCCGAGCTGGGAAGGAGTTCACTAAGAAAGTACCTTCTACTATAGCTCCACTCGCACTATGGTCGTGTGGTACGGCTACATAAACCCTGCCGGTGGCTAAAGACTATGGTGCTGAAGGCGGTGGAACATATGAGACTATTTGTCCCTGAGGAATCTCCTGGATAGCGTGTATCTGGCCTGCTAGCCCCTTAATCCTCTAAATAGTAGGCGGTGCCTCGATCCTCTGATGTTGGCCGTAACCGTAGCCCAGCGATTGCTGACCCTGTCCACGGCTCTGCACCTAGTGTCTGTGTCCACGACCCCGCTGCTGGCCCTGGCCTCTGCCCTGCTAGCCTCCTCCTGGTGCACTGTGATAATCCTTGGCCATATGTCTGATCTTGTTGTAGTTGTAACATGCATCCTGAATCCTGCGCTGCTGTGGCGCTCTAGAATCCTGCTGTGATCCCTTCTTGTACTATCCCTGCTGCTGATGGTGAAAATCCTTGCCCCGCTGCTGAGGACCTTCAGGTCATGCAAAAGGTCTCTTGCCATTAACCTTGTTACTATGATGTCCTGCCTCAGAGCTATCTTCCTTGGTCTTCTGAAAAATCACGGTCTCTATCTCCTGTGAAATAGCGGCGTCAGTTACCTCTCGAACTGAGCGGAACCGTCTGGAAACGAGGTAGTGGCAAAGGCTTGGTCTAAGCCCTATAAGAAACATCTGATCCTGGTGCTCTCCTGTCTGCCATATGCCCGTGAAGCAAAGTAAACTCATGAATATGCTCTCATAGTTGGCTACGGGCATGTCTCCCTACTCTAGTCTGGATAGCTCTAACTCTTTCCTAGCCCGTGTCGCAGAAAAAATATACTGATCATCGAAGAAATATACGAAATCCCCCCAAGTGAGTATCATCTGGTGCTCCGGGGTGAATTAAAGCTTATACCATCCTCTGGCATCACCCTTAAGGCTAAAAGCTGCCAACCTCTGCTTTTGGACTGAGTCGACATTAAGTAGGTCGAGAATATTCCCCACGTCTTCCTTCCACTTGTGGGCTACTAGTGAGTCTAACGATCCCTGAAACTCTGGTGCCCTCATCTTCTGGTACTGCTCAACTAGACGGAGCCAAGTCTCCTGCTCTGCGGCCCTATCAATTGCTAGTGGTGGTGTAACTCCTGGTGTATCTTCTGGGGACTCCTCCCCAATAGGTATAGATAGAATCATTGGTGGTGGAACCATAGGTAGTGGTGCAACTGGTGGAGTCTGGTTCGTCACTCGTTCCTCAAGTACTGCTAGCCTAGCTGCTATGGATGCCATGAGGTCAATCAGATACTGTGGAGCATGCTGCGACTCGGGCTCTGCTTGCCCAGCTCTCCGGGTAAGAGTTCTATCTCGACCACATACTCATCCTGACATCAGGAGGAGAGCTTATTAGACATAGAAAGTGAGATCGCAAACACACACACACACAACACACACACACACACACACACACACACACATATATATATATGAGAAAAATGGGTATGCTTGGTACTGAGATGGCATAATCCCCTTCACTCATTCAATGGTTGCATATCCCCATGCACTCCTCAATCCATGTGAATGTGGTCCCCCATTTGCATGAGTGGAGGGGATTGTGCCACCTCACTACCATGCATAAAATTTGTGCTTGGTACCAAGCATACCCATATTTCTCTCTCTCTCTCTCTCTCTCTCTCTCTATATATATAAAATTATTGTCATTTTTAAAAAAAATTCAAAATTTTCGAAATACACGTATATAACGTCCTCACTCATTCTAGGAATTCCTAGCGGACTATATACATGAATCCTAAGAAACTCTATTCTAGCTCCACGACTAGACATAGGATGATTCTAAGGATGCTGGAACTATAGCTCTGATACCAACTGTGATACTCTTGTTTTCACACATGCCTGTAGTCCAAGGTGAACCCAGAGATGTCAAACCTGTCATGCATCCACACTATATAACAACACGTTTCACCATCACAATAATACATCTCTAGTGGAATCAAATACAAGTGCAGGTACAAAACAGGCAAAATAAGAAAAATAAATACAACAGACATGATGTAGAAAGAGATATCTAATATATATTATCATGTCTCAGCTAAATAAACTGAATACAACTGAAGTCTGAAATAAATGTGAAGCATCTCAATATGAGTCAACTGAAAATAAACTAAGGGGCACAGCATTTACAAGATGAAATACAAAACTCTAAATGTCTAGATATAAATATCAACTACAGTGGAGTCTCATCTACTAAAAATATGTGACGGCGACTATGCTGGAAGTCTGTCATCCTGCGGCTCTCCGGAACTCTGAGCCGCTGCCGGAAAGGAATAGAAAAATAAAAAGAGAAACAACAAGAGCGTTAGAGCGCTACAACAAGATCATCTCCATCCGCCCCCAAGGGAAGGACTTCTAGATGTGATGGAGACTCTATTTATTAAGCATAGTCTACCTAAATCATTTACCCTGTATCTAAATGGAATTAATATTATGAAACCTACAAATAACTAAATATTTAGAAACCCTCATGTATATACCATATGTCTCAAATTGTAAATAACTAAATATCAATACCGGACTAAGAATAAACAATCTAAATAGAATCAATAATTAGAAATCCACAACACGAGACGGGTACGTCGAGCGAAATAATCCAAACAAGGAAACCCTAATGTATATACCATATGTCTCAAATTGTAAATAACTAAATATTAATACCGGACTAAGAATAAACAATCTAAATAGAATCAATAATTAGAAACTCACAACAAGAGACGGATACGTCGAGCGAAATAATCCAAACAACGAAACCCTCGTGTATATACCATATGTCTCAAATTATGAATCGCTAATCATCAATCCCAACTAAGAATAAAGGATAGCAATACAAGAAAGTAAAATCATCACAATATCGGACCAAAAATATCTTCCACTATCATTTGGAAGATAATGCAAACAACTGCATATAATCCCGCGTACTTACTAGAGTAAAGTACCTCGATCATATATAACCCAGCGATGAGTCATGTTCATAAATGACGTCCACCAAGACTCAAACTATCAGATAATTATCACAATGCAAATCCTTGCAAAGTTTATAATTCATTGTATTATCATGTGAGACGGACTACCAAATCAACATCCTAAAAGTGTACACGACTTATTAGTCTCATCGTATCAACGTGCGGGACGGACTACCAAATCAGGCATCCTAGGTATACGGCTCACAAGCCTCATCGCATCTACGTGTGGGACAGACTACTAGATCAAGCATCCTAAAACCCGACTCAATGACCTATACTAATGGTACATCGACGCACTATCCAAGTAGTACTGAGCGATGCTCATCAACAATATCCATACAAGTATATAATGTTTAAATAACTCATATCTCCCGTGTAATCAAAACAATAACTGTATTATTCCTCTTCGGGATACCCATGTGTGTGTTATGACACTATACGTGTATACTCATGACTGTACATGTATCATCGTGCGCCTTGAACCCCGCATTCGAAAACAAAAGGTGTAAAAACAACACTTCAAACAAAAGAGAACACAAGTCGGTCGACCACCCCTGGGGCATCGGTCTACCAAACGCAAACGTGCACAAAGTGCACTCACAGGATCTCACCGGTCGACCGGCTAGCCTTGGTCGGTCGACATGTCATAGAAGATCTTCACAGATCAAGTTTTGGCATTTGTAATTTTATTCAAAAACTTAATTTTATTAAGATGAGGCATATAACAAGATTTAAACTTTTATATTTGCTTAACAAGGATTAACTCAACATGATTTAAACTCTTGAATTAATCTAGTTAGGGTTTAGCAACTCAATTAACAAAAATTTCTCAAATAAAACATAAATTATCAACATGATTAACTAAGCATGATTGGAACTAATCATTGAACAGATATAAAATAATTTAAACACGTTCACATCACTTAGGTATCACAAACCTAGGGTTTATACATCTTAAATTAACAAGAAAACTTAATTAATTATTAAACTAGGGTTTAAACATGATTAAAGCATGATTAATAAATTAAAACAAAAATAAAAGCAATCCTAATGATCACGATCATCAACTAATATAAACAGCAACTAAATCTACAGATTTTCATATTAGTTTAAAGATTAATATCATAAACTAAGATTTTAAAACATCGGGTTAAGCTCTAACATGAGATTCATCAATTAAACATCTTAAATCATGAATTAACTACAGAGAAAGGTTTGGAGAAAGATTATCTCTTAAATCATGAATTAACTACAGAGAAAGGTTTGGAGAAAGATGATCTTCCCTCAAACGTCGTATTGAACTCCTGAACACATGCGTGCAAGATCCCTCTTCACCAAAGTTGCAAAATCCCGTCTTCCTCTCGACAAAATGTCTCAAGAACTCTCCCAAATCTCACAATTTATGATTAGGGTTTGAGAGAGAGGAACAGAGGCTGCTATGGTTTGGAATACTGATGAAAAGATGTATTTTTCGTGTGTAAACATGTATATATATAACTGCAAACCCGAATCAAAACAGCCCAAACCCGAAACAGGAAACCTAATCAGACTAGGAAAATAGTCTTTGGTATTTTGGCTATAACTTTCATGTCCGACCTCAGAATGAGGTGATTTAAGATGCGTTGAAAAGATATTCAAGATATCTACAACATTTGTCTTTTTAGTTTTTCCAGATTAGAACTGTATCGGTGTGTAATACAGATATACTCTTAACTGGTTATTTTTCCAAATTTCTTCTTTGTGCATGTTTAACATTTGTATACTCTCATATATACTCTTAATTGATCTCAAATCATTTGTTAGCATAATCATTCATCCATAAATGATATTCATCATAACTAGAGCTTATTTATCAATATAATTCACACTATTTTCCAAAATTCACGGGGTTTTACACATATTTTGCTTGATTTGTCAGTGATTGTGTAGAGGCTTAACACTACTTGATTCGTTGGTGGTGTGGAGTAATTTGGGGATCTCATCAAGTACCCTCAGTCATGCAAACTAAAAAAGACTCTCGTTCATAGATGATTATTCTAGGAATGCTATGTCGTCACGGGTGGTGAGGATATTTCCGGGAAGTGGATTCCTAATTCGGGTTGCTCTTACCATATGTGCCCAAATAAGAAGTGGTTTACTAACTACAAAAGCTATGACGGTGGAACCGTACTGATGGGGAATAATCATGCTTGTAAAACTGTGGGGCTAGGTGATATCAAAATCAAGATGCATGATGGAGTGGTCAGAAGAATGACGGATGTGAGGCATGTTCCCGACTTACGGAAGAATCTTATCTCAGTTGGTGCTTTGGACTTCGGTGACTACAAGATTGTTACAGAGAATGGAGTAAAGAAGGTTGTTCGATGTTCCTTGGTAGTGATGAAGGGCATTCGTCATGGTAACCTATATACTCTCTAGGGTATGACAGTGACATGAGATGCAGCAGTTGGAACTGATGGAAGTGGTGGAGACCCATGTGAGCACACTCAGTTATGGTATAGGTGGCTTGGGCACATGTTAGAGAAGAGTCTAGATCTGCTTGGTAAAGAGGGTTTACTAAAGAATCTAAAGAAATCTTGTAAGGATTTTTGTGAGGATTGTGTGTACGGAAAGACGCACATGGTCTAGTTTCTGAGAAGCAAGAATAAGAGCAGAGGTATATTAGATTATGTACACGCAGATGTGTGGGGTCTAGCTCAGACAACTTCCAAGGGTGGTTCTTGATATTTTATCTCGTTCATAGATGATTATTCTAGGTATGCTTGGATTTATTTTCTGAAGCATAAGAATGAAGTGTTTGAGACATTCAAGAAGTGAAAGACAATGGTTGAGAATAGGACATAGAAGAAATTGAAGACACTAAGATCTGACAACGGTATAGAGTATACAGATGGTGCTTTCAAGGAGTTCTGTGATCAGGAGGGCATTGCTAGACACTAGACAGTCAGATCTACACCACAACAGAATGGAGTCGCAGAAAGGCTGAACCGAACATTGCGGGAGAAAACAATCAGTATGCGATCATATGCTGGATTGGGCAAAGAATGGTGGGCAGAAGCGGTGGCTACAACTTGTTACATTGTGAACCGTTCTCCACATTCGATATTGGATGGTGATACACCTTATAGGATGTGGTTAGGGGATCATGCAGATTATGTGGTCCTCCCAACTACCCTGGAAATCGATAACACATGCCCGCAACATGTCTTCCAATACTTGGTTGACTCTCTCCATATGTCCATCTGTCTGCGGGTGGAACACACTAGAATATGACAACTGGCTACCGAAAGAATTCTGAAAGCTCCTCCAGAAATATGAAGTAAAAACTGAGCCTCGATCTGATACAATCGTCTCTGAAACTCCATGCAATCTCACGACCTCTCGGATGAATATCCTCGCATAAGTCTCCTCCGTGTATGTCGTCTTCACTGGTATGAAATGTGCCGACTTCGTCAACCGATCAACTATCACCCAAACGGAATCGTTCCCCTTGTTCGACCTTGGCAAGCCTACAATAAAATCTATGGAAATATCTGCTCACTTTCATTCTGGAATGGATAAAGGTCATAGGGTTCCTGCAGGTCTCTGATGTTCTGCCTTCACTTGCTGGTAGGTACAACACTTAGTCACATATTTTGCAATATCCCTATGCATGCCGCTCCACCAAAAGTGTTTCTTCAGGTCATTGTACATTATAGTTGTGCCTGGATGCACTGTGTACGTAGTGTGATGCACCTCATCAAATAGGTCTTTCTTTAGCTGTGGATTTCTTGGTTTCACTAATCGGCCCTTCATTCGAAGACCTCCATCTGCTCCAACGGTCCAATCAGCATTGGGCTCTTTGGAAATCTCTTCCTTTTAGGTTTGAATCCAAGAGTCCTCTAGCTGAGCTCGGACCACTCTATCAGTCCAAGATGGTTGCACGAACAAAGCTCCCCAAAATACGTTACTCCGCCAATCTCCAACCTAAAGTCAAACTGGCTAAGGGTGTGAAGATCTCGATACCATGAGCACCTCAAAGCTGAAATTCGATGTCGACGCTTCTTGTTCAACGCGTCCGCTATAACGTTCGCCTTTCCCGGATAGTACTGAATCGCAAACTCATAATTCTTAATAAACTCGACCCATCATTGTTGTCTCTGGTTGAGTTCCTTCTCAGAGAAAATGTACTTCAAACTTTGGTGATTCGTGAATAGCTCAAATTGCACTCCATAAAGATAGTGTCTCCATGTCTTCAGTGCAAAGACCACCATTGCTAGCTCCAAGTCATGTGTGGGATAGTTCTGCTCATGCGTCCTCAACTGTCACGAAATGTAAGCCACAACTCTCTGGGTCTGCATCAAAACACCTCCTAGACTCGATAACGATGCATCCGTATAGACGACAAAGGTCTTATCACTGCTCGGGATAGTCAATACTAGCGTTATAGTCAACTTAGCCTTTAAGGTCTCAAAAGCTTCCTGGCACTCCGTGCTCCAAACAAACTGTACACCCTTCTTCGTAAGGCGTGTAAGTGGCATCGTAATCTTTGAGAAGTCCTAAATGAACTTCCTGTAATAGTCGATCAAACCTAAGAAGCTACGAATCTCTATAACGGTCTTCAACAGCTCCTAATCAAGTACTGCCTCAATTTTCACTGGATCTACTGCAATGCCCTCCTTGTTGATGATGTGGCCAAAAAATCTGATCTCAGATAGCCAAAACTCGCACTTGCTGAACTTAGCGTACAACTGATGCTCCCGCAAAGTTTGCAAAGCCAATCGAAGATGTTGCTCATGCTCTGCCTCTGATCTCGAAAAGATAAGGATGTCGTTAATGAATACGTTCACAAACTGGTCCAAGTATGGACAAAAAATCCTGGTTCATCAATTCTATGAATACAGCGGGTGCATTGGTCAACCTAAACGACATGACAAGAAACTCCAAAGTCCCATATCGAGTCAGAATGACGGTTTTGGGAATATCCATCTCCCGAACCCGCAACTGATGATAGCCAGAAAGAAGATCAATCTTCGAGAAAAACTATGCTCCCTACAGCTGGTCGAATAAGTCATCAATTCTTCATAGTGGGTACCTATTCCGGATGATGATCTTATTCAACTCACCATAATCTATACATAGATGCATCCTACCATCCTTCTTCTTCAAGAAGAGAACCGTCACTCCTAACGGAGAATGACTCCGACGAATAAAATCCTGAGATAAAAGCTCGTCCAGCTGAGTTTGTAGATCCCTCATCTCAGCAGGTGCTATACGATAGGGTGCTCAAGATATTAGTGCTATGCCCGGCTGCAAATCAGTGCAGAACTCAACCTCTCTCATAGGAGGTAACCCAGGTATGTCCTGAAAGACATCCTGATACTCTAAGACGACTCTAGTCTCACATAAATCGGCACTCTGATCCCTCAACATCACTTCCTCGATGTACGCCAGGAATGACTCCGCAAACTGGTTGCCCTGTGAGGTTGCTACAATCAACTCAGACCTATCGGACGCTCGCAAGCTGATTGTTTTAGCAAAACAATCGATACTGATATGGTAGGATGATAGCCAATCTATACCGAGAATGACGATAAAATCCGACATCCTCAAAACGATCAAATCAATGATAAACTCAGACTCATCTAGACTGATAACACATCTCCTACAGATACTCTCTAATAGGGACACCTCATCTAAAGGAGTAGAGACCGACAATGGTACATCTAAGGGATGTGCTACAAGATGAAGCCTATACATGAAGGTAAGAAAAATAAAGGAATGCGAAACTCCTAAATCAAACAAGATCCGAGCTGGGAAGGAGTTCACTAAGAAAGTACCTTCTACTATAGCTCCACTCGCACTATGGTCGTGTGGTACGGCTACATAAACCCTGCCGGTGGCTAAAGACTATGGTGCTGAAGGCGGTGGAACATATGAGACTATTTGTCCCTGAGGAATCTCCTGGATAGCGTGTATCTAGCCTGCTAGCCCCTTAATCCTCTAAATAGTAGGCGGTGCCTCGATCCTCTGATGTTGGCCGTAACCGTAGCCCAGCGACTGCTGACCCTGTCCACGGCTCTGCACCTAGTGTCTGTGTCCACGACCCTGCTGCTGGCCCTGGCCTCTGCCCTGCTAGCCTCCTCCTGGTGCACTGTGATAATCCTTGGCCATATGTCTGATCTTGTTGTAGTTGTAACATGCATCCTGAATCCTGCGCTGCTGTGGCGCTCTAGAATCCTGCTGTGATCCCTTCTTGTACTGTCCCTGCTGCTGATGGTGAAAATCCTTGCCCCGCTGCTGAGGACCTTCAGGTCATGCAAAAGGTCTCTTGCCATTAACCTTGTCACTATGATGTCCTGCCTCAGAGCTATCTTCCTTGGTCTTCTGAAAAATCACGGTCTCTATCTCCTGTGAAATAGCGGCGTCAGTTACCTCTCAAACTGAGCGGAACCGTCTGGAAACGAGGTAGTGGCAAAGGCTTGGTCTAAGCCCTATAAGAAACATCTGATCCTGGTGCTCTCCTGTCTGCCATATGCCCGTGAAGCAAAGTAAACTCATGAATATGCTCTCATAGTTGGCTACGGGCATGTCTCCCTACTCTAGTCTGGATAGCTCTAACTCTTTCCTAGCCCGTGTCGCAGAAAAAATATACTGATCATCGAAGAAATATACGAAATCCCCCCAAGTGAGTATCATCTGGTGCTCCGGGGTGAATTAAAGCTTATACCATCCTCTGGCATCACCCTTAAGGCTAAAAGCTGCCAACCTCTGCTTTTGGACTGAGTCGACATTAAGTAGGTCGAGAATATTCCCCACGTCTTCCTTCCACTTGTGGGCTACTAGTGAGTCTAACGATCCCTGAAACTCTGGTGCCCTCATCTTCTGGTACTGCTCAACTAGACGGAGCCAAGTCTCCTGCTCTGCGGCCCTATCAATTGCTAGTGGTGGTGTAACTCCCGGTGTATCTTCTGGGGACTCCTCCCCAATAGGTATAGATAGAATCATTGGTGGTGGAACCATAGGTAGTGGTGCAACTGGTGGAGTCTGGTTCGTCACTCGTTCCTCAAGTACTGCTAGCCTAGCTGCTATGGATGCCATGAGGTCAATCAGATACTGTGGAGCATGCTGCGACTCGGGCTCTGCTTGCCCAGCTCTCCGGGTAAGAGTTCTATCTCGACCACATACTCATCCTGACATCAGGAGGAGAGCTTATTAGACATAGAAAGTGAGATCGCAAACACACACACACACAACACACACACACACACACACACACACACACACACAATATATATATATATATATATATATATATATATATATATATATATATATATATATATCATAACGTATCATATATCATTCACGCAAATATTTTATAATCAAAGTAAAATTATTGTCATTTTTAAAAAAAATTCAAAATTTTCGAAATACACGTATATAACGTCCTCACTCATTCTAGGAATTCCTAGCGGACTATATACATGAATCCTAAGAAACTCTATTCTAGCTCCACGACTAGACATAGGATGATTCTAAGGATGCTGGAACTAGAGCTCTGATACCAACTGTGATACTCCTGTTTTCACACATGCCTGTAGTCCAAGGTGAACCCAGAGATGTCAAACCTGTCATGCATCCACACTATATAACAACACGTTTCACCATCACAATAATACATCTCTAGTGGAATCAAATACAAGTGCAGGTACAAAACAGGCAAAATAAGAAAAATAAATACAACAGACATGATGTAGAAAGAGATATCTAATATATATTATCTTGTCTCAGCTAAATAAACTGAATACAACTGAAGTCTGAAATAAATGTGAAGCATCTCAATATGAGTCAACTGAAAATAAACTAAGGCACACAGCATTTACAAGATGAAATACAAAACTCTAAATGTCTAGATATAAATATCAACTACAGTGGAGTCTCATCTACTAAAAATATGTGACGGCGACTATGCTGGAAGTCTGTCATCCTGCGGCTCTCCGGAACTCTGAGCCGCTGCCGGAAAGGAATAGAAAAATAAAAAGAGAAACAACAAGAGCGTTAGAGCGCTACAACAAGATCATCTCCATCCGCCCCCAAGGGAAGGACTTCTAGATGTGATGGAGACTCTATTTATTAAGCATAGTCTACCTAAATCATTTACCCTGTATCTAAATGGAATTAATATTATGAAACCTACAAATAACTAAATATTTAGAAACCCTCATGTATATACCATATGTCTCAAATTGTAAATAACTAAATATCAATACCGGACTAAGAATAAACAATCTAAATAGAATCAATAATTCACGAGACGGGTACGTCGAGCGAAATAATCCAAACAAGGAAACCCTAATGTATATACCATATGTCTCAAATTGTAAATAACTAAATATTAATACCGGACTAAGAATAAACAATCTAAATAGAATCAATAATTAGAAACTCACAACAAGAGACGAATACGTCGAGCGAAATAATCCAAACAACGAAACCCTCATGTATATACCATATGTCTCAAATTATGAATCGCTAATCATCAATCCCAACTAAGAATAAAGGATAGCAATACAAGAAAGTAAAATCATCACAATATCGGACCAAAAATATCTTCCACTATCATTTGGAAGATAATGCAAACAACTGCATATAATCCCGCGTACTTACAAGAGTAAAGTACCTCGGTCATGTTCATAAATGACGTCCACCAAGACTCAAACTATCAGATAATTATCACAATGCAAATCCTTGCAAAGTTTATAATTCATTGTATTATCATGTGAGACGGACTACCAAATCAACATCCTAAAAGTGTACACGACTTATTAGTCTCATCGTATCAACGTGCGGGACGGACTACCAAATCAGGCATCCTAGGTATACGGCTCACAAGCCTCATCGCATCTACGTGTGGGACAGACTACTAGATCAAGCATCCTAAAACCCGACTCAATGACCTATACTAATGGTACATCGACGCACTATCCAAGTAGTACTGAGCGATGCTCATCAACAATATCCATACAAGTATATAATGTTTAAATAACTCATATCTCCTGTGTAATCAAAACAATAACTGTATTATTCCTCTTCGGGATACCCATGTGTGTGTTATGACACTATACGTGTATACTCATGACTGTACATGTATCATCGTGCGCCTCGAACCCCGCATTCGAAAACAAAAGGTGTAAAAACAACACTTCAAACAAAAGAGATCACAGGTCGGTCGACCGCCCCTGGGGCATCGGTCTACCAAACGCAAACGTGCACAAAGTTCACTCACAGGATCTCACCGGTCGACCGGCTAGCCTTGGTCGGTCGACATGTCATAGAAGATCTTCACAGATCAAGTTTTGGCATTTGTAATTTTATTCAAAAACTTAATTTTATTAAGATGAGGCATATAACAAGATTTAAACTTTTATATTTGCTTAACAAGGATTAACTCAACATGATTTAAACTCTTGAATTAATCTAGTTAGGGTTTAGCAACTCAATTAACAAAAATTTCTCAAATAAAACATAAATTATCTACATAATTAACTAAGCATGATTGGAACTAATCATTGAACAGATATAAAATAATTTAAACACGTTCACATCACTTAGGTATCACAAACCTAGGGTTTATACATCTTAAATTAACAAGAAAACTCAATTAATTATTAAACTAGGGTTTAAACATGATTTAAGCATGATTAATAAATTAAAACAAAAATAAAAGCAATCCTAATGATCACGATCATCAACTAATATAAACAGCAACTAAATCTACAGATTTTCATATTAGTTTAAAGATTAATATCATAAACTAAGATTTTAAAACATCGGGTTAAGCTCTAACATGAGATTCATCAATTAAACATCTTAAATCATGAATTAACTACAGAGAAAGGTTTGGAGAAAGATGATCTCTTAAATCATGAATTAACTACAGAGAAAGGTTTGGAGAAAGATGATCTTCCCTCAAACGTCGTATTGAACTCCTGAACACATGCGTGCAAGATCCCTCTTCACCAAAGTTGGAAAATCCCGTCTTCCTCTCGACAAAATGTCTCAAGAACTCTCCCAAATCTCACAATTTATGATTAGGGTTTGAGAGAGAGGAACATAGGCTGCTATGGTTTTGAATACTGATGAAAAGATGTATTTTTCGTGTGTAAACATGTATATATATAACTGCAAACCCGAATCAAAACAGCCCAAACCCGAAACAGGAAACCTAATCAGACTAGGAAAATAGTCTTTGGTATTTTGGCTATAACTTTCATGTCCGACCTCAGAATGAGGTGATTTAAGATGCGTTGAAAAGATATTCAAGATATCTACAACATTTGTGTTTTTAGTTTTTCCAGATTAGAACTGTATCGGTGTGTAATACAGATATACTCTTAACTGGTTATTTTTCCAAATTTCTTCTTTGTGCATGTTTAACATTTGTATACTCTCATATATACTCTTAATTGATCTCAAATCATTTGTTAGCATAATCATTCATCCATAAATGATATTCATCATAACTAGAGCTCATTTATCAATATAATTCACACTATTTTCCAAAATTCACGGGGTTTTACACATATTTTGCTTGATTTGTTAGTGATTGTGTAGAGGCTTAACACTACTTGATTCGTTGGTGGTGTGGAGTAATTTGGGGATCTCATCAAGTACCCTCAGTCATGCAAACATGATAATTCTCCCTCAAGAACTCTCATGCAATGCTAGTTTTAAAACACTTTAACTCTTACTATTTGTTTAATTTACTATTAAATCTATCAAAATATTTAAATTCGATTAAGACTTTTTATATTTGTGGTTCATTTGTAGTTATCTTTATGAGTGAACATTGTAATATATATTTATACATGACAGGGATAACAACTTTAATTATCCGTTGTGTTAGATAAGTTCTTATATAATTACAATTTTTAGAACAAGAAACAAATACAATTTCACGTGCAACGCACGTGCACTAAACTAGTAAAATAAAAAAACACCTAAGTGCCAATTAAATTGGGCATGACAAATACTTAAACCGAATAACTAAACTCTACCTATCAAACTATGAGAAGAAAAGATCTAGAAATGGTGAAGAACATCCAAACCATGAAAGAGCGTAAGAAACATTTCAACTTACCAAATAATTAGTAGCTTATTGCATTATCTTGAATGTAGACTGTCACTAGTATAAAATAGCACAATCTAAATGGTTATTGCAACCGTTTGGACAATTCGAAATAGCCCAAACGGTTCAAACCGTTTGGGATAATGAACCCAAACGGTTAAAACCGTTTGGACTATTAAAAAATCCCAAACGGACGTCCCAAACAGTTTAAACCGTTTGGGATATCTTAGCCCAAACAGTTAAAACCGTTTAGGAGTTATGTTTGGTTTTTAAAAAAATATTAAAAGTCGTTTTTCTCCGTTCTCCCCAAAAGTTTCATCCCCAGCGCCAAAAAATTCATCCCCAAAAATTTCATCACCGCACCCTCTCAAATCCTTAACCCCCTCCACCTCCCTCATCTACCCCGTTGAAGTTTGATCGGCCGCCGGCCAACGCACCTCCTCGTCCACTGGGGCTCTGGCTCGTCCACCTCATCTTCGTCGCGGGCCAACGTACCCCCTCTACCTTCCTCATCTTCGCTGGCGCTCTCGCTCCTCCGTCGCCTTCTCCATCGATTCCACCGCGTCCTCGTCCTGCTGGTCTTCGTTTGGGCTCTCGCTCCTCCACCTCCTCCTCCACCGCCTCCTCCTCAAGTTGCCCCCTTCTCCTCTGTAAATTAGTATTATCTACTCTCTACAAAACCCTAAACCTAATTTATTTGACCATCTAACCCAAATTTCCTTATTTACATCAAATTAATTGACTTCCCGACGTCGCCTTCTCTTCCTCAGACATCCTCTTTCTCCAGTAGACTTATTTTAGGTAATTTCTGAGAGTTTTCTTATTTTTAGGAAATATTGAGTTTTTTCTGCTATTATCTTGTATTTTCTAAATTTTATGGTTATTCATGAAATTAATGTAATGTATGATGTTGCTATTGTTATATTTATGCAATCGTATTTTCATCATTGGATCCAAACTAGTTAAAATTCTAGGTAGATCGAGGAAGAGAACATTGTAGTTTTCATAGCATTTCTAGAGGGTAAACATGCATCGTATATTGAGATTAATAATTTACATAAGAGTATTATTATTTTTTAATTCATGTGTTACTAGAACTAGAATTCCTATTATGTTTTTAGTTTCTTTTATTATGTTGGTTATTATAAATTGGAAGCTGCTCAGATATGAACTAGACACTCAAAACGGCCCTTTAAAATCACAGTTTTGAACTTGGGCATGAGTTGAAATGAACTTGAACTATGTCTAACGAGTTTCAAGAACTGTATGTGAGCATTGTGAAGTGTAAGATATACATTCAAGAAGTGTTTGACAAGTGTTTTAAATTAAAACATATATCATATAATTGAGCACATGTCAGAATAAACGTATGCATATATCCAAGGAGTGTCCATGAAGTTTGGGTACGGATAAGTGTCGGGTACGAGTACGACTTCATGATAGAAGTACCCGAGTAACATAGGAGCGACTATTGTTTTCCTCTGCACACTTCTTAAATGATGAGTTACATTAATACCTCATGATTTATATAATATTTACATATTTTCTATTTTATTTAATAAGATGATCATGTTTAAACTTTTTGGCTTTAGTTGTAACCCTATATTCGAAGCAAAGTCATGATCATGCTTAGCTTATTCCCTAAATCCATGTTTTTAGAAGTCGTTACTGATAAATTATTTTATTTAGGTTAGCATTGCCCATAACTACATCAGAGATAAGGATTGGATGCGCGTGGATCGTGCAGAACGCATGCAATCTATTTTCGTTAATGGGGTTAGTGCTTTCATGGACTTTGTACGTAGACACGATAAACATGGGAAACTAATTTGTCCATGTAAATTATGCGTGAATAAAATGCATCAATTGGAGGACGAAGTAGAACTTCATATTGTGAAGAATGGTTTTGTTAGCGATTACAAAACTTGGGTATATCATGGAGAAATTGAAGGTCTCAGTGATGCATATGAAGAAGAACAAGAAGAAGACAACTTGTTTCTCGATGAGGAATTGGAGGAAATCATTAAGGTAGCTCTTGGTAACACTAATGTTGCTGAAGATCTTCCTTTCGGAGGAGGACATCGTGAAGACAATTATGATAAATACATGAATGATGCTAGAAGGCCCATTTATGAGAATGCAAAACACTCCACGATGTCATGGTTCATCCATCTATTCTAGATTAAATGTCTAAATAAATAGAGCAACAAGTCATTTACGATGCTCCTCAAGTTTCTTAAAGATTCCATGCCTTCGTGGACCATGTGCTTGAGAGCTGGTACGAAGCTCAAAAGATAATGTCTAATCTGGGTTTGAAGTGTGAGATGATACATACATGTCCCAATGATTGTATAATTTACTAGAAAGAAAATTCAGATAAGATAGAGTGTCCTACTTGTGGAGAGACTAGATATAAGAAGAAAGTACATGGTCAGAAAAAAATATATCTATCAAGATAGTACGATACTTTCCCATAACACAGAGGCTACAGAGGCTATTCAAGTGTAAGAAGAGAGCAGTGGTGATGACTTGGCATCACCGTGCACGTCCAAGTGAAAATGGACGAATGAGTCATCCTAGAGATACGCCAGCATGGAAGGATTTTGACAGTATGCATCCAACATTTAGTCAGCAGCTTCGCAATATCAGGCTAGGATTGACTAGTGATGGCTTTTGCCCCTTCAGCTTTAAGGGCAATCCCCACAGCACATGGCTTATTGTGATGATGGTTTATAACCTCTCACTGTGGTTAGCTATGGGCCAATCATATTTCATGATGTCTTTTCTTATTGATGGTCCTAAGTCACCGGGTAACAATATTGACGTCTATCTTCAACCCCTTATCGAAGAGTTAAGGTCTTTATTCATTGATGGTGTGGAGACATAAGATGCGAACACAGGGGCAAACTTCACCATGCGTGCAGCCTTAATGTGGACAATCAATGATTTTCCTACGTATGGAATGCTATCTGGTTGGTCTATACATGGTTACACTGTATGTCCTTACTGTTATCTCCAGACAACATCGAGAAGGCTACCATTTAGCAATAAGAGTTGTTATTGAGGCCATCGATGCTTGTTGGATGAAAATCATCCGTACAGAGATGACATCATCCACTTTGATGGTACTAAAGAGAATAGCCCGCGTCCAGACTCATTATCCGGAGAGTATATACTTGCTCAGTGGAATGGTAAAAACAACGTGATTTTTAAAAAAGTTAAGGGAAGACAAGAAACACGACAGGAATGGGACAAGAAAAGTATCTTCTTCGAACTACCCTACTGGAAAACAAATAAAGTGCGGCATAATCTAGACGTCATGCACATTGAGAAGGGAGTATTTGAGCACATACTTAACTTACTCCTCTGTAAAGATGGAAAATCAAAAGATAACCACAAAGCTCGAAGGGATCTCCAGGCGTGGAATATTAGAAAAGAGTTGCATCCTATACCGAAGGCAGGCAATTCCGACCAGTTTGTACTCCCTAATGTCGTGTATCACATGTCACCAGATGAAAAGAAAAAGTTTCTTCATGTGTTACATGAGTTGAAGGTTCCTATGGGGTTTTCAGGATCATTTAGTAAGAAGATAAATATTGTTAAAGGCAAGATCGAATGGTTGAAGAGTCATGATCACCATATTGTTATGGAGCATCTTCTTCCACTTTCTCTCAGGACTTCCCTCCCTAAATCAGTCGATTTAGTGATCAACAATCTTTGCAGATTCTTTCGGGAATTGTGCGCTAAAAACATTGAGGATGATAAGTTGAAGAAGCTAGAGGCTGAAATTCCCTTAATTTTGTGCAAGCTTGAGTGGATTTTTCCACCATTATTCTTTGATATCATTATACACCTGACTGTTCATCTTGCAACCGAGGCTAGACTTGCTAGACCGGTACAATATCGATGGATGTACCCCATCGAAAGGTACCTTTAGTTTATCAGTTAACGTAATCGATATATTTTTTATTTTACAGCATGGATGTGGTGATTTAGTGTAAGCTTTTGTAGGTACCTTCTCACTCTAAAAATTTATATTCGCAATAGAAATCAACCAGAGGGTTCCATTATGGAAAGTTATCTGCTAGAGGAAGTAACAACTTTTTGTTCCCGTTATCTGGATGAAGACATTGAGACAAAACTCAACATACCTCTTGTGATTCATGACGGACCATCTAAAAAGCCGGATTACAATAGAATGATGCCCGTATTTATCAACAAGATTCAACACTTTATCCTTCTCAATATCGAATGCTTTGGA
Source organism: Asparagus officinalis (assembly GCF_001876935.1). Lineage (NCBI taxonomy): Eukaryota > Viridiplantae > Streptophyta > Magnoliopsida > Asparagales > Asparagaceae > Asparagus > Asparagus officinalis. Next base: position 104,112,542 of record NC_033796.1, read on the forward strand.
GAAGTTAGAGAGTGTGTCTATTTCGCATAATTATATATGTTTATATGATATAATATACTTCTACATTAACTATTCATTTTGACATTAGAAATACACATGGATGAAATACGTGCAATGCATAGTAATTGGAATGAGGCACGTGTTAAAACACATCATCAGGACAATTTTTGCAATTGGTTTAAACATTATGTAAGATTTCTATTATCTCATTTTTTACTCATTCTATTAAATAATCCAACATCTTTATGTAATTGTCGTATTAACCTTTTTGTCAGAGCCTATTACTAGGTGTAGAATCAATATTAGATAAGGAACTTGGATATTTGGCTACACTTCCAGATGCTGAAGTTAAATACTATAAAGGATTCAGTGTTGACGGTTACAAGTTTGAAATCAAGTCTATAAAAGAATCTCGAACCACCCAAAATAGTGGAATTGCAGCCCTAGACACTAATGATGAGACATAATATGAGTACCTTGATAACATACTTGGTATCAACTATCCAGGATGAGCAGGATGCATTTATGTCTTCCCGTGTGTTTGGTATGATATGAAGACGGGAACTAGTAAGTGGAGAGGCAATTATGGGACTTGGGTAGATGAATATGGATTGATGAGTGTAAACACCACACGTTTTTCCGTTGAGGACGATCCATTTATATTTCTAGAACAAGCATTTTAAGTATACTACTCGAAGTGCTTGAGGCATTCGAGGTGGAGTGTTGTATGTTGATGGATACTTACGATGTCCCACAATTCATAGATTCGGAGGTTGTAGAGATCAATGATGACAAAAATTTAAGCAAGGAGGAGTTGTACGTCAAGATAAATCTCCTGAATCTGATAAAGTTGCGTGGGTTAGGAATGATTTGAATAGTGAAATACTTGTAGATATTCCTACAACTTGTAGGGAATCTGTAGAACCTAACACTTCTGTAAAGGGGAAAAAGTAACCATTATAAAAATTTATGTTGTTTAAAATTTATATCTTCAAATTTATAAATATGTCTATTTCGCATATATCTTGTATGAATTGTAAAATTCTTTCTAGGGCTTGGCGAAGATGTCTGGAGTTCCATCACGGAGCAGATCATGTAGACTTATACAGTGCGGAGACCAGCATCGTCAGGCGAGAGAGCATAGGAGAGATCTCGAATCTGCTCATGTTGCTACATCTGTACCTAGCATTGGGGAGTTTATTCCAGTCAGAGGTAACTATTTAATTTTCTTTTGATTCTGTTTTAACATGATACCTAATCTTTATCCCTTACTTATATTTCTTTATTTTATTATCACAATTGTGCTACTCCTGTTATTTAATAAAACCATTAACAATAGATAAAAGCTTTAGGTTGGCACATGGTCAAATATGTTTAGACTAATGAATCGGTTAGTTTTTTTGTTAGATTAATAAATCCCAGATCTTTGCAACTTAATATAGGGAAGTATTCTAAATTTGTCATCAACATTGTGATCACATTTTTTCTTTAGAGACGATGTTATCCTTTTTGCTTAACTCTGGACATCAATTTTATATTATCCAAAGAGCTCATTGCTTGCCTAATCTCTTGAAAAATTAGCTCTCTTTGTTTCGCAGTTGCAATTTTCTTTCATGAGCTTCCTAGAGCATCATTCACAAAGTTGATAAAAATATAAAGTACATAAAGGTAACATTGTCCAAAACAAGTAACGCGCATGACGACTTCTTATAGAGTGGATAGATATAAATAAGGACAATCTAGGCTTTCTATTTATAATGTTAACATCTGTAGAAACAATTTTCAATAGTTCATAGTATATTTCTACAGTTTTGGGAGTTCATGATACTTTTCTCGATTGGAAAAAGTCGATGGTAGTTTTGTAAGGGAAAAAACACCAATGTCCATGGTAGTTTTGTGGAACGTACCCTGGAATTTATGGTGATACTCTATAATGTGTACACTGAAGAAAATTCCTAAACTAATCTACTAGGATCATGTTACCTTCTGAACATTATCAGTCTGTTGAACATAAAAATTGATTCAGTGTCATGCGTTGCTTGGAGGTATTCAGGTGTGAAAAATATACCATCATTCAAACAAGTAAGCTTCTTCGAAAAATAACGTCTGAAGGACTGATGGTCATTGCTTCGATTGCATAAAGCCAAGGATTCTGATCAGTACTTAATTAATAGAGAACCAAGTTTGCCTGGCCCGGCCTTGATGAGATTCTTAGGTTCTCTGCATTTTGTTTGACTCAAAAACTTTCCTACGTCGGTCGGTTTCAGTTAAATTTCACTACAATTAATAACTGAAGTTGCAAAAAAGATTTTTTACTTATAGTCCATCTCTTACACAGATATAGACGCAAATCGACAAGCGCCTACAGAAGAAAATGAAGTATCTCTTCTACACTCAATCTTGGATGTAATTCAGATGCTTCTATCTTTCTTTATTATCTTTTGGTGATTAATGTGTTGCCAAGAAATGCTTACATAACGTTGGTAGTTCTATAAATAATGAACTAGTATGCTAGTTGACAATTCTTTTGACATCTTTGGAGCTTTACCTATTATTTTCACATCTCTTGCAAGAAGTAAAGGCATAAAGTCATAAAATCGGTAGATTTTTGGATATGATATTTTCATTTTTTTTGCCGGAAATGCTTAAACAAATAAGTATGCCTATGTGTCTAGCTACTGTAGAAATGATATTTCATTTCATTTCATTGATTATTTTAGATTGCACTTTAGCACGTGGGTTTCCGTATGGAGTATGGACGTCGTGTGTTTGTGTTGCTAAGGATTTTGTTTCTTTCTGGTAACAAATTATCGTGTTGCTAAGGATTTTGTTTCTTTCTGGTAACAAATTATCTCTTGCAAAGGAGTTTGGGTCCCAACTTGCAGGTGCAATTTGTGCAAGTCCAGTTGTAAATAGTTGCAAAAGAGAGACTATCTGCAGGTATATAAATAGTTGCAATGTCCATTGCAATTACGAAGATTTATCCTAAACTACTGTGTATCTGCTGCAGACACACAGCAGATACACTGCTGTGTATCTGCAACAGATGCACACATGTACCTGCTACAAATACACAGCAGCTACATGTGTGTATCTGCTACAGATACACAGCAGCTACACGTGTGTATCTGCTACAGATACACAGCAGATACATGTGTGTATCTATTGTGTATCTGCTGCAGATACACAGCAGCAGATACATATGTTTGGATTTCAGAATATACATGACAAAAAATTGATGGATGGTCGTAGCTTCCTTTTTATGGCAGTTTACAAGAGTTAAGTCCAACGAATCATTAAAATATACGACTAAATTTCGCAAACTACCATGACTTAAGAGGATTTGCAAAGTATCGTAAGTTTTTTACTAAACCCCCATGTCTCAAGACAGTTAGGATGAACTGCCGTGTGCATCGCATGTGATATGTTTTGGACAATTTCGTCCTTATCTTTAGATTCGGAGGGGAAAAAGGAATCATATTTACATTTTTAGTAAAACTTGCCTGCAAGAAAAGTTGGTCACTTGATACAACTGCAGCCGTTAGATTTACATGCATCTTCTCCAGAGCATCCAGCACCATGTCCAATTGATCCTGCTTCTACTGGCGAATAATAGATGTTAGTCTTACTGTCAAAAAATAACTCAAACATAACTGAAAAATCAAGCGGCCCCTTTGTCCAGGAACAATTCAGCATCATCAACAGAGTTCATCGCATGTGAACTCTGTTGATACATCATTTACATGATATTGTGTTTACAAAATGCCCTTGCCCAGAATAACCAAGTTCATGATCATAGAGAAGCGTGCTTCTGAGATGAATACTCTTAAATAAGTAGGAGGACCTGGTTTAATACAGCTGATAATGTTCTAGATGATTGATATGCCACTCAATACAGAATAATGTCTTTAATCAATCTTCTTCCTAAAATAATTAATTTCAAATATTTCCATGGTGATAATTCTTTATCGTTCTCAACCATAAGGTAGAAAAGAGCTTACTCCTTGGAAAAATTATGAAAAGCTCAGTATCTTTCTCATTGTGTGTCACTGATACAACTTGAATGCTACATTTAACTCTCATTGTATGAAAATCTTCAATAAATTACTTACCAGTAATCCCAACAGGAACATTTTCCATCTTCAAAATGATGAAATCTATTACTATCCCTTAAAATTATCTGCCATTCAACAATCTTAGAAATGTATCCAAACGCCGAGTGACAATCCCCACAAACCCTAAGATTCTTCATGATTCTTATCGGCATCCTTCCTGAAGAGCGGGTAAGAATAAATGTGACTGCTAGCTTCTCACTATCGTAACTCAACAACTCCCCTTCGTTTTCTACTTCGAGATCATATAAAGCAAAATCTGTCTTAGGAACATAACCCAAATCCTTCATCTTTTGATTCAAAAGTCGCAGTTTCGCATAAATCTCTTCTGTATCAGAATGCAATCTATCTCCAGCCACAAAAACATGAACTCCATCCCTTAAATTGACCAAACTGCATCCTGCTTCCTTTTCTGTTGCTCCTCTCATTGCAGCTCGAGATTTTGCTACATTTTCCCAACTCCCTCTCAATGCATATAGATTAGAAGAGAGTATATAATTAACTGGATTGTGAGGTTCGAGTTCTACAAGCATCTGAGAAGCTTTTTTCCCCAAATTGCTTTTCGCACCATCTTTTGATCTATAGCAAGAAACTAATACTGTTCTCCAAATAAGAATATTAGGGCTCATTGGCATTCTTCTAATGAAATCTTCCATCTTGTATCTGCTGTGTATCTGCAGCAGATGCACACATGTATCTGCTACAGATACACAGCAGCTACATGTGTGTATCTGCTACAGATACACAGCAGATACATGTGTGTATCTGCTGTGTATCTGCTGCAGATACACAGCAGCAGATGCAGATGTTTAGCTTTAGACATGATATTATCTCCATTTTGCTCACTATTTTTATTTTTAAGGGGTATAAGGATCAAAGGCAGATATGACAACTTACCATATAATATACTACATTCTTTTTGAATTTTTGATAGCATGCGCCGCAACTTAATGGATGCTTTGCCATTATCCCACTCCCTACTTGAATCCTTTGTTATGAGGAATTCAAGGTTGTTTCAACATGTATTTGTGTTTTTCCTCTCAAAAGCATGCTTCTTTCATCATGAAATATTTGTACTTACATAAAACATTTTTATTGTATAGCTGCATCTACATCTGCACTGACATGTGTCCCTAAACACTCTTTTAATATTCGTCCTAATCGTGCTCTTAAACATGCGGAGTGACAGGGCGATGGAGGTAGCAGTTTGTATATATATCATTTTAATTTATATTATTTATTATTCTTTATATTATCTAATATATTATTTGTCTCATCACATACAGTGCAATCACGATCCTCTGTTCACACTCGAGGCCCCAATACTGCCCATAAGCTGAAGCCTGATGTTAAAAAGGGAGAGAAGGCATGGCCTCTGTACCTCAATAATATAGGCCACCCCATTGGTGACTATGCTGAAAAATGGGGAAAGTATGTGGGGAAGGAGAGCCGTGGGTATCGCAAATATCCTCTCCATTTAGAATGGGGTGATGAACATAATAGGTCATTTGACGATTTCTTTATAAGATGTCAGGTATAAATATATTTGTATTTTGATTTATCCGATTAATTTGTTATCATTTGGTACATAATATTTTAACCATGTAATTCGTTTATTGAATATGCAGAACGATTATGAGTTTCTCCCCCTGAATCATGATCAGCCTCTCTCCCATCATATTGTTTATCGAGGAATGAAGTCTCAGTTGCAGGAAAGGGTCCGGTATAATAGGTGTTAGGTAAAACAAGAGTGTTATGAGGTGTGGAAAAATACTCCCGATGCAGAGAGGGAGGCTCTCTTTGCTACTCCAGCATTTTATTGGATTGATAGAGGCTCATGGGCTAAATTGTACGCTTATTATAATTCAGAGGATAAGAAGGTGTATAATTTAAAATAGATCAATTGTTTAGTAGGTAATTAATTTTGCCTTTGTTTGATTAAAAATCTAAATATAATAATGACATGCAGGAGGAGGCAAGACGTAATGCGCAGAATCGGGCGTCAAATTTTTATGGTAGAGAAACCTATACAGGTGGCTCGAGGAACGTGTCGGGCTATGGATCGATTGTTAAATTTGCTTCTTAAAGCTATTTAAAATTTAGATTATATAATTTTTAATGACTTGATCGATTATACAACATATTTTTGGTGAATTGCAGAAAGGTCAAATCACTGAGGATGGTGGCACATCTACAATGTTAAAACTATATTTGGGCACCCACTCGTCATCAGTAGATAAGATCACCGAAGAGTATACATACCCTGACAACAACACTAAGGAGTATTGCGTAGCGTAAGTGTTCTGAATAAAAATTTTATTTATATATTGTTGGTGTTGTTGGAAATATTTTGCTGATGTGTCTTTGGCATTTTGAAATACATGAAAAAGAAATGAATGGGAAAGGGCTTATGACCTAGAACAAGATTTGGTGTCAATTACTTTTCTTGAATTCTTTTTTCAAGCATTAAAGTTCCTCCTCTTCATATTTAACTGCTTTTATGCTATAATCATACTTCTATTTTGTTTTTATTTTTTTCTTAAATATATCTACTCTTGCATTGTTGACTTATATTTGAATACTTTGTATCGTGTAGGAGCGGATCATCGAGAAGGCAACCTCATCAGGGGTCAATTCAACCACAGAGGACGATGCACTTTCTTTCACTCAGATGTTAGATTCCCTGCACGAAGGGCATCACGATGATTATGAAAGAGCCATGGGCATTGGTGCCACTCGGTCTTATTTGAGAGTGTCCTCCATACCAGAAATCAGCACTTCTAATCAGGAGCTACGTCGCGAGATTGTTGATCTTAGAGCTCGGGTAGCTGAGATGGACAGTCTCAGGGAGGAGCTTAGGTCTCAGATGCATTGAATTAATAACAATATGGTACATATGCTAATATACACACACTCTCGCATACACATGTACACTGGCATACACAAATAGACATACATCTAATACTTATACACATGTAAACATACACATAGACTTAACACTGAGACACGTATACATTCATACATTGCTATTACTTTATAGGTTAAATCTTAGGGCGCTCCCACTCCTAATGATCCACCATCTTTTACTTGTCCTGCTCTAATTCCTCAGCCCGCTGCTGATATAATACATTCTGCTCGTCCTGCTTCGACTACTAACACTTCTACTTTTAGTGCTCAAGGTTTATCACAGGAGAATCTTGTTAGGATATTTGCGGACTTGAGACGTTCGGGTTTGTCCCATGAGGACATTCTTCGAGGAATTTCTTCTGTTCCTTAACTAGATGGATGAGGCTACTCCTAATCTTATTTTGGACGTTTGAGACATTTTGGATATTAGAGACAAATATATAATATTGGATGCTTTTCATTGTGAGATATTGAGTAATCATTGTGTATGTGTATGTTTTGTCTCTAATATTATATATTGAGTAATGTGTATGTATATATAATATTGGATATTTAGCACCGTTTTGAGATATTTTTGTGTATGTATATGTTTTTGATTTCATTGTGAGATATTCAGTAATCATTGTGTGAGATGTATATATTAAATGTAAGCATGTAGATAAATAAAATAGCCAAAATTAAAAAAAATATTAAAATAAATAGTCCAAACGGTTGAAACCGTTTGGACACTAAACATGCCAAACAGTTAAAACCGTTTGGCCAATTGTCGACCAAAACGGTTTTAACCGTTTGGCCAAATTTCTGTCCAAACGATTTCAACCGTTTGGCCAGAAACTTGTTCGACAAAAATTTGGCCAAACGGTTGAAACCGTTTGGCCCAAAGTTGTCCAAACGATTGTAACCGTTTGGACAATTTTCCAGCCAAACAGTTGAAACCGTTTGGAAATTTATTAAAGTGTCAAACGATTACAACCGTTTGGGACTCTGTCCAAACGGTTATAACCATTTGGGATTTTGTCCAAACGGTTGTAACCGTTTAGGCGGGCGACCTTTGGGGTAGACTCATCCCCAAATGGTTTTTTTGTCCAAACGGTTATAACCGATTGGGACTGCATTTTCCCAAACAGTTCCAACCGTTTGGACTGTCCTGTTTTGTACTAGTGTGTGGATGAATATTGCTTCAAACCTCACATGCCCAGATTAGATATCAACTCCAACCTTGAACGGGCTATGTACATTAGGTTAGTAAAACATTGTGCCAAGTGGGTGCCATTTTGGGTGTGGATAAAAGGTCTCGGAGATAAAATGAGGAATCTCATGACACATGTTCTATGCATGCATCCAACCTTTGCACATGTGGCAATGATGATTGTTTCTAGGTGCATTTTCTCCTCTTTAACGGTTGTCTTCATACAGTCAACAGGAAGGAAAGAAATAACAGAGTCAACTGAAGGAAAGAAATAACAGAGGTTGCTGGAACTAGGACAAAAAGGTTGGAAACTGTGTATGAGGTAAAAGATTGTATAGGTTTACAACTTGTTTAAATGACTAACTTGGATGGGTATTGCTCAAAACCGCACTTGACCAGATATTTCTCATTTGCTGGTCTATTGTCACTCTACTAATGTATCTTTCCTATCAAAACGTTGCAAACGGAGCAAAACAACTCCCTTATACATACTTTTACCACAGATTCTGGGAACATTTTTGTAAAGTAATCTGACAAAATATTTTCTCAGGAATAAAATAGGGATTTTTAAGATGCCATAGTCGACCTGGACCAGCCTAAAATTGAACCTACAGGTCATCATAATCAGGAAAAACTTCATCAAAAACCTAACAGTAACTAATCCCAAATTCGTGATGATGGTTGGCTATTACAGTCCTCTTGGTAGCTGCGCCATACTGGAAATGCCAATTGAGGTCATCTGAACAAGATAAGGAAATTATTATGGAACGTAAAGGGACTTAACCAAGATACATCATAGGATTCAAGATACAGGAGCACAACCTAACGGGATGTAACCAGGATATATTATAAGACTAGCAAAAAAAAAACCCCGCGTAACGCAGGGAGAATGAAGAATGCATACTCCTATCTTTAAATTTGGGGTATTCATTTCTATAATCATAAATGTTGAAAAAGTGAGTTTAACGTTATGCAAATAAGACAACCAAAATACAACAGTTATGATAACAGATGTAATACACATAATACAAGAGTTAAGTTAGGAAGCACAAGGATTGTGATCCATAATAAACAAACATACATACATCAAAGTCGGGTTGGAAGGCATAGCATTTTTTGAAAGAAGAACTATATACATAAGAGATAAATATCCTACACCAAAGATTATTCTTCGGGATATAGCTTATACTACAAAATGGACACCTTATACATGATAAATATCCTACACCAAAGATTATTCTTCGGGATATAGCTTATACTACAAAATGGACACCTTATACATGAGAATTTATTGCCTTAAATAGCCATTCTTCGGGATATAGCTTATACTACAAAATGGACACCTTATACATGAGAATTTATTGCCTTAAATAGCCACGTTAAACTTCAAAATGAGAGCAAAATTTAAGTGGCAATTCACACTTAGAAAGGCCATCACAATAGTTTTCCTTTAACATCTGCTAAAGTACGGCATAAGATGACAAAAATCCCAAGGATGTAACTACTCTGCTCAAAATATTAATCGCATAAACTTAACAATAGATTAAATTGGTGATCAAAGAATATGCAAAGCATGCTATAAGGAAAATAAATATGTATTGAACTCAATTTTCAGAATATACATAAGAAAAGCATATGTAGTTGCTAATTATTTTCATTTATATAATTACAGAAATAAAAGAGAATGTAGCATACATGAATGCATATTATAATCATCTAAGAAGTCTAGAAAAATTAACTGAATTAACACTAAATAGAATATGTGGATAACACTATCTACTAAAACGAATACAAACTTTTTCCAAAGGTGGCCCTACAATCATAGAATGGAGTTTAATAAGCAAGCTGGATAACTCGACACAAACTAGCATGCAAACCAAATAAATAAAGATATTACTGTTGGGAATTTTATGGAGATTAACATGCGGAATTAAACACTAAACGAATAACGACACCAATAAAAATACTACAAGCAAGCAAACACCAAGATTTAACGTTGTTCGGCAAATCGTGCCTACGTCCACGGGGCAATCCAGAGAGAAATATTCTACTATGAATCAAGAGTACAATCTTCCTTACTTTCCACTTACAAGGATGGTAATCAATGGTGGTTAGGTTTGTCTTCTGTCAGAAAAATAAAGTGGTCCAAAGTGATATATGGAGTACAAATAATTAGGAACCAATTCCGGTGAATCCTATTTTAAATGAACTACCAATGTCATGCTTTTGTCTATGTCATTCAAGCCAAATTCTAGGTAAATCATCTTATTGTACATCATAGATTGTTTTTATATTTTTATCTCCTGCAATTCTTTGGAAAGTGTGTGCTATGTGCTGAGCTTATACAAATACTAGGCTTTCCACTTATTATGTGCAATGGTATAACATGCTTAGAGTGTCTTTCACTTTCACAATACTATTTATTCTTCTTTAGGTTAAGTCGCTTTGTAGAAATTTGTTTATATCTATTTCAAACACATCTGATTTTTCTTCATATTTAACCTTACATTTAGTAACAAAGACAAGATTGAAGAGCGAAGATTCGATAAACAAATTTATCATGCACAAATTGATAAAAATTATATTGTGTGCGCAAGTATATAAAAAGCATATTGATCCCAATTTTATGCACAAATCCATTTCTTAAAAAATTTCAAATTGTTAAAATAAAATTATGAAAGGTGACATAACCAAAGTTTAGAGATTTCAAGCCAAGATAAATCTGACTGAGCTATAATTAAAAATAAATAAATTAATTAATAGCTCTTCGCACCAGTAGCGTAAAATCTATTATCAACAAAAGGCTTAAGTGGGAGTATAAGGCAATGAATGAACACTACCACCAGTAGCGGCAGCAGGAGGAGAAGCGCTGCTTAGATCTTTTCAGCCTATTGGAGAGCCTGTTGCCACTGGACGTGGAGGGTAAATAGCTCTTCACACTCAATATTTATGCCTCGAGCAATTTATAAATGCTGTTATCTATTAATTAACACTAGTAAACACGCGATAACTCCGATCCACATGAATTAAAAGCACTCGGTTCCAGCTTTGGCTTTGGCGCTTCCTCCTCCACGAGGAATGAAGCTAGCAACTATTTCTGTTTGTTGGCCTACAGGGAAATCAGTTGGAAATTCTCTATTCTCTTTCATAATTGAATAGTTGTTGAAGGGCCTCTTCAATTTTAAGTTGCGCATGTATTTCTCTTCTCTATCATAATTGAATAGTTGTTAAGGGCCTCTCTGATTTAAGTTGCACATAGAACATTTGAAATAGAGAAAATGAAAGGCTAATTAGATATATTCTATCTATACTATGAGATATAGCCACTTGTAACTCCTATACGATTTTAACGGCATTTGCATCCCACAAAACGTAGTCTATATTATGTTTTGCCCTCTATTAAAGGGAAATCTTGTCTTTTTATTTTTCTTTTTATAATAGTTAATACAGTTAAACCTGAAGGCAAAAGATATATAATGTAATTCTCAATATGACAGCATAACCTAATGGGCAAATAATGATGTCACCATGTGCAAGGGAAAATAAAATGGTTTAGAGGGTATGAGGGGTTGTATCCTCATAGTAAGGGGTTTGCACTTACAATTATACCAAAAAAGGGGGAAACAAAACATATTTCTGCTGCTAATCAGCATTCATGAGAAAAATATTGCTCCTAAGAGAGTGAACAAACATGTCATGCGAGATCATAATGGTAGACTATGGCTTTTCAATCGTAAATTGAAACCTGATTCCATCTAATCTTACTAAGGAGATAATGAACATAGTTGAAATAACACCAATAAATACTAACCAATCCTGATGCATTATGCAAAACCAGAAATCTCTCCCACTTGAATGAATAATAATAACAACAATACATATATGTTGCATCCATTAGCCGTTATGATGGTAGCAGACTAGCAGTATGAATTCTGAAATGAAGTACGATTCGCCTTTATCACAACCTCTATAATACCAAGTGACCTTATTGTTTGCAAATGGTGAGCGTCAGAATTTAAAATATTGTCAATAAGAGACTAGCAACATATGTTGTTCTTAGTAGGAAAAGAGTATTGAATGCTACTTTGTTTCTTAACCTGACTCATGAATGTGGCACGAAGTTATCAGGCATAAATTAGCTAAATACACATTCTAGAGCTAACCAACAAAGAAATATCGTACCAGTCAGATTCAGATAGGATTTTAATTGAAAGATATCCTACATCAAATTATAAATGCAACCATAGCAAATGTCGGAGTTGAAAAGGGTCAACTGTAACAACCTCAGAGCAAGAGTTGCCTAAAGAGCCGGGTTTTTTTGAAGTATCAATATTGTTAACTATGATCGACTAATTATTCCTAAATGAAACTAAAGTTGCTCCTGATTGCGAGGAAAGAATCATTCGTCTCCTAAGGTTAAGGTTAGGCTGTGAGTTAAGAAATTGCCACACAATATAAATACAGTGTCTTCATTATGGCTTCATTTCAATACTACATATTTGATGAATTAGACAGAAAAGGTGGCAACTTTGGCTCTACTTCTTAAATATTGATAACCAAATTCAACTTGCGTAGATCTCTACGGTTTGCTTCGTACATTGTTGGTCTAAAGCTATCAGCTAAAACTTTTAGTAATTTGGTAAATTCTATAATTGTAAGAATAATAGTTACGTATATACAAAAGTATACTGGAAATTTATTTCATAAAAGAAAGACTTTTAGAGAATTTCACTAGTCATTTGGCTGGGTTCTTCTAAAACTATTGCTTGCCATGTCTCAATAATGTCAACCAACACTTAAAGTGGTCCAGTCAAGTGATAATGAGATTACACGTACCCGATTCAGGTCATTTCTCATATTGGTGAATCAGAATAGAGTTTGGAGATCAGATGTATTTATCAAATAGGATATCGCCCATGGAAGATATATAATATATATCATAGATTTAAATTGTCATTTAAAAGATCAATGCTTAAAATGTTATATGATACATACCTGCATGTTCATTTGCAATCACAATGCTCGACGAAGGAAAGCTACATTTAACAAGCAACTATGCGTATGCTATAGCAAGCACCCTGTCGTTTTAATCAGCGAGATTTTCCCTTGAAAATAGCATTTTTTTGGTACGAAACTTCAATTTCCATTACCAACTACAGAGTTCAAGTAAAAACTGACTATATACACCCATTCAAAAACAAAGTACCCAGCAATCAAAAAAGACGAGGACGAAACTGCACTATGCGTAACTAAAAGGTCTATGAATTCAAGAATGAAACAGCAAGCTAAGCTTTACAAACATGATAGATCTTCATCTTCTCATCTCTGTTGGATGTAGCATCTTTCATAGCTGTAAACTATGCTCAACTTGCCTGCATATGAGAGAAATCTAGCAGTCCAACTGAAGGCACTTTAGATGATTTTGGAATGCTAACATACCTCACAAGTACCACCAAACTGATTCCCACTATTTGCTTGACAAATAAGAAACGAATATGCAGCTAGAGAGGTCAATCAAAGCTGTTAAAGCTTCAAAGTTCTCATCAATGTTTAAATTTGAGTATTAACTTTCCATTAGTCCTAACATGCATGCTTCCCCTGAACTCAATTCATCACAACTGTTGCCACTGCTACCTCCATAATCAACATTCACGCTGCCTGGATCCTCACTCTAGGCTAATACGAAGGCGATACACAGCAGGTACAATATTCTCAAATATATTTATATTGAACATAAGCTGCTTCACTGAGCATCCCCATTGTTGCCATAGCTGTTTTCAGTTGCCAACCAGTAGGACTTCCACTTTTTATCCAGAAGAAGATGGAAGTCTTGTAGACGATTGAGATAAGGAAGAAGGCGTGAAGGAAAAATCATGACTTTTTTCCTTTTTTTAATACCTCTTCTCTCCTCTATGTGGAACCTTTAAACTTTTAGGAAAAGGATGTCATCATTACTCGTGCACCTTACAAACTCCTTCTCATGCGAACATGAGATTAACTCAAATTGTAAGGTAAAATATAGAACTACTGCAGCGAAGTTCTTGTTGGTGTCATCATCATAATCTTGAATACCTAACTTGACCCTAATGGCTTATTCCAAGTCAAGCGAAAGCTTACCTGCATTCTCTGTGAAATTTCGTGAGAATATCATTGCATTTCTGACCATAGGTATCAAAGAGATCTGTACATATATTTATGTATTGGATCTTAGGTTGGGGCGCCCTTCTGAAGAGAGGTTGATATAAAACGTAGTGTTTGTCCATGGAATGTTTCATGAAGACAACAGTAGAGGCTGAATTAGCAAGTACGGATCCAAGCAGTGTAATATTGTTAACAAGTATCGCACAGTTTTTTCTCATCTTCGGCATTAGATCTGGGGGTATCTGATAATCATCAACATATCAAACATCTACATAACTTATATTAATATAAAATCTATAAAATTCCTCCTTTATTCAAGGAGACAATCTGCTTACTCCAAAAAGTAAAATGACACGTTCTTTTTTTTTTCTTTTCAAGAACTTAAAATGGTTATATAAACTTTGTTTTTACTTACATGTCAAGAACTTGACGATGTAAAAACAAAAGGAAAAAGATTTACCATTTCCATGTAAGGTTACATGAAGGAACTGAGTGTTGATTTAATTTTCTCTGTAGAGACTTATGCTTCTTGTTCACGACGCTGATGTTTGATTATTATTTTGATTCTTAAATTTTCAGATTGAGGCGAAGAAGTCAATTGTAATTTTATTCTCTAGTTTTTTCTTTAATTTCTTTTTTATGGTTTTTAGAAGAATAGGTGACAGATTGAAATTTTACTAACTTAACGTATAACAATAAAAATATATTACAAATTAATCATTCATCCTACTTCAATAAAAATAAAATTATGTGACAGACATGCATTTTCAATGTTGATATTGATATTTAAACATTCATGATCATATTCCAATGAATAATACTAATACAACTCGTATAGTAAATTAGACATTCCCATTGAAGATAAAATGAGAGAGAATATGCTAGGATGATTTGGGCATGTACAATGGAAACCTTTTAGTGCACCGATTAAGAAAAGTGATAACATTATATTTAATGGGTAAAAAAGATCTAGAGATAGACCCAAAAGGACTTAGTTAAAAAAGCAATTAAGAAGCATATGATTATGGGTCTTAATGGAGGAGATGATCAATAATAGAACAGAATGAAAACGTAGGATTCATGTAGTCGACCCCAAACATTTGGGATAAATGCTTTGTTGTTGTGGTATGATCATATTCTAATGAAAAGGCGCAATTTCGGAAATGAGAGAGGAAAGGGTATGGTTTGAGAAAAAGCTAAACTTTGGAGGAATTAGAGCAAATATCTTGCTCTCATGGATATATTGTTGAAATGTTCACTAAAGAGAGAAAATCATATTACTTTGTCATTTTTAATATCTGCTCTCATGTAGCATTTGTTTATTGCAACATGACCGAAATCATATGCTTCCATTCATGGGATACCCCCAAGCCCCGCCTCTGGCCATACCTTTGTCATGCAGTGGCTAGGAACCAAACTCAAGCAGCCAGATGCGTTCCGAAGGGTTATTGAGTTTGGGGATGAAGTGAAAAATCGGTTATATGTCTATGGGGTCTAGGTCGTGAACAAAAAGCATAAACCTCTACAGAGAAAATCAAATCAACACCCAGTCCTTTCATGTGACCTTACAATGGAAATGGTAAAACTCTTTTCTTTTGTTTTTACATCGTCAAGTTCTTGACATGTAAGTAAAAACAAAATTTATATCATATAAATTCTTGAAGAGAAGGAAAAAAGAATGTGCCATTTTATTTTTTGGAGTAAGCAGATTGTCTCTTAGAATAAAGGAGGATTTTTGTAGATTTTATATTAATATAAGTTATGTAGATGTTTAATATGTTGATGATTATTAGATACCCCCAGATCTGATGGCGAAGATGAGAAAAAACTGTGCGACACTTGTTAACAACGTTACATTACCTGGATCTGCACTTGCTAATTCAGCATCCACTGTTGTTTTCATTAAACATTTCATGAACAAACACCACGTTTTATATCAACCTCCCTTAAGAAGGGTGTTTCAACCTGAGATTCAATACATAAAAATATGTACAGATCTCTTTGATACCTAGGGTCAGAAATGCAATGATATTCTCACAAAACTTCACAGAGAGAATGCAGGCAAGCTTTCGCTTGACCTGGAACAAGCCATTAGGGTCAAGGTAGATATTCAGGCTTATAATGATGGCACCAAAAATAATTTCGCTATAGTAATTTTATATTTTACCTTAAGATTTAAGTTAATCTTATATCCGCCAAAGGAGTTTAAAAGCTGCACGAGTAATGATGACCTCTTTTTCCCGAAAGTTAAAAAGTTCCACGAAGAGGAGAGAAAGTGTATTAAAAAAAATTCATGATTGTTCCTTCACGCCTTCTTCTTCGTCTCAATAGTCTACAAGACTTCCATCTTTTTCAGGATAAAACTGTAAGTTCTACTGGTTAGCAACTAAAAACAGCTATAGCAACAACGGGGATGCTCAGTGAAGCTGCTTATGTTCAGTATGGATAGGTTTGAGAATATTACATCTGTTGCATATCGCCTTCGTATTAACCTAGCGTGAGGATTTAGGCCGTGTGAATGATGATTATGGAGGTAGTAGTGGCAGCAGTTGTGATGAATTGGGTTCTGGGGAAGCATGTATGCTAAGACTAATAGAAAGTTAATACTCAGACTTAAGCATTGATGAGAACCTTAAAGCTTTAACAGCTTTGATTGACCTCTCTAGCTGCATATTCGCTTCTTATTCGTCAAGCAAATAGTGGGAATCAGTTTGGTGGTACCTGTGAGGTATTTTGGCATTCCAAAATCATCTAAAGTGCCTTCAGTTGGACTGCTAGATTTCTCTCATATGCAGGCAAGTTGAGCATAGTTTACAACTACGAAAGATGCTATAGCCAACAGAGACGGAAAGATAGAAGATCTATCATGTTTGTAAAGCTTAGCTTGCGGTTTCATTCTTGAATTCATAGATAGGCCTTTTGGTTACGAATAGTGCAGTTTCGTCCGTCTTTTTGATTGTTGGATACTTTGTTTTTGAGTGGGTGTATGTAATCAGTTTGTACTTGAACTCTGCAATACTTAATACTCCAAACACAAGAGCTTATGATTAAAACTTCATACCTTTCTTGATCTTTTGAAGAAACCCTTAATCATATTTCGCAAAAAAATCCTCTCTCTGAACCCTATTATGAACACCTTATTCTCCCCCAGAAATTCTATAACCCTTTAGTCACATACTCACAGCCCAACCCTAACTTTTGGATTCTTTCCTCGCAATCAGGAGCAACTTTAGTTTCATCTAGGCACTAATTGGTCATAGTCAACAGTACTAATACTTCCAAAAAAACCAGGCTCGTTAGACCACTCTTGCTCTGAGGTTGCTGCAGTTGACCCTTTTCAACTTCGGAATTTGCTATAATTACATTTATAATTTGATGCGGGATATCTTCCAATTAAAATCTTGTCTAAATCTGACTGGTACGATATTTCTTTATAGGTTAGCTCTAGAATGTGTATTTAGCTAATAACTTCGTGCCACATTCATTCATGAGTCAGGTTAAGAAACAAAGTAGCCTTCACTACTCTTTTCCTAATAAGAACAACATAGGCTACTAGTCTCTTATTGACAATGTTTTAAATTCTGACACTCACTATTTGCAAACAGTAAAGTCACTTTGTATTATAGAGGTTCACTTTGTATTATAGAGGTTGTGATAAAGGCGAACTGTACTTCATTTCAGAATTCATACTGCTACTATCGTAACGACTAATGGATGCAACATATACGTATTGCTGTTGTTGCTATTCATTCAAGTGGGAGGGATTTTTGGTTTTGCATAATGCATCAGGATTGGTCAGTAGTTCTTGGTGTTAGTTCAACTATGTTCATTATCTCCTTGGTAAGATTAGACGGAATCAGGTTTCAATTTACGATTGAAAATCCCTAGTCTACCATTGTGGTCTCTCATGACATGTTTGTTCACTCTCATAGGAGCAATATTTTCTCATGATTGCTGATTAGTAGCAAAAATATGTTTTTGTTTACCTTTTTTTGTATAATTGTAAGTCCAAACCCCTTACTATGAGGATACAGACCCTTATACCCTCTAACCATTTTATTTTCCCTTGCACATGTTGACAGCAGTATTTGCCCATTAGGTTATGCTGTCAAGTGAGAATTATATTATATATCTTTTGCCTTTAGGTTTAACTGTATTAACTACTATAAAATAAAAATAAAAAAAGACAAGATTTCCCTCTAATAAAGGGCAAAACATAATATAGTCCAAGTTTCGTGGGATGCAAATGCCGATAAAATCGTTTAGGAGTTATGAGTGGCTATATCTCACATTATAGAGAGAACATCTCTAATTAACCTTTCCTTTTCTCTATTTCAAATATTCTATGTGCAACTTAAATCAGAGAGGCCCTTAACAACTGTTCAATTATGAAAGAGAAGAGAAATATATGCGCAACTTAAAAATCGAAGAGGCCCTTTAACAACTATTTAATTATGAAGGAGAATAGAGAATTCCTACCATTAAACTTCCAATTGATTTCCCTGCAGGTCAACAAACAGAAATAGCTGCCAGCTTCATTCCTCGTGACAAGTGACAAAGTTTTGGATTTTTTTTCTCAAAGACATTCTAGTTATTTGAAAATTACGTGCAATGGGGTCTCGTGAGATAAGGTTAAAGTTCAAGGGGGTTTTGTGAGACACTCTAAAATTCACAGGGCTTAAATTATATACATAAGTTCAAAGGGACTATGTGCAACACCCCCTATGGTTCAAGGGGGTTATGTGAAACTAACCTTATTAAATTATCACTTTTTATTCATAAACTGTTATTGTTACCTTCAATGGTTAAGGTGTAACCTTTTTATGTTTCCTGCAGAATATGCTACAAATTCACAAATAGTTACATTTGTGCACTAAATGTTACCCTTTGATGGGTGGTATTTTAAGTGGAGTGAAGTTGCAGCCGAGAGACAAAGATGGAGAAAGAAAAGATAACAGAGTAAAGAGGAGGGGCAAAGCAGAGAAGAATCCATAGTGGAAGATGGGCAACAGAGGGGAAAAATAGAGATAAGGGAGAAATGTTGTCAAGTCTTATACATAACAATTAAGAGTGGAAAAGCAAGTTGCCAAAGTGAATATTCAAATTATTAGCTTGGGATAAACTATAGCCCAATGAGCAATTTTCCCATAAATTAAAACCACTAGGGCCCAAGATTGAGCCAAGAGCAATTGTGCAAATGCAGGCTGCCAAGGTGAATATCCATGTTTCTAGTTTGGGATAAACTATAGCCCAACAGGATCAGAAGCACTATTAAGTGTTTTAATAACCTTGAATTATGCACAAGACTTGACAACATTGTTCTCCTGTGCATTTGAATAGTGATATTGCACAAGGATTTAATTGACACCAGAAAAACGAGAATTGAGTAGCCACCAGATTAGCAATAAAGACCCCTTCCCCCACTATTGCAAACAAATAATGGTTCCTTATTTGACCTAGATTGCACAATACCTAACAAAAAACATGTAAGTAGCATTTTGTGATGAATGAATAAGCTTTACTCAAACATAATATATAGATGATCTGACAATCCAGAAAACCCAATCTAGTTGTTATCGGGTTCATGTTGTTTTCTCATTAATAAGGCCTTTCAATTAAATTCTAAAGAGATGACTCTATTACTATTTACTATTTATGTTTACTAAATAAAGAACATGACATTTGTCTGGTGTTAAGAGCAGGGAAGTTTAGTAAGCATTGCTATTTTAAAATCAAGTGGCCACAAATACTGACAGACTACTAAAGCTTTGTGGTATCTCTAAGGAGCACATTTCACACTTAACCATTTCACATGGAGCAGTTGAATAAAAGTTTACATCAAAAAATTGCCTTGAAAATTGGACAGCTCATGGTTATGACTTTAATCAAAACAATATTGTATTAAACAAAAGGGGTTTTTCGATATTGGTCCCTAAAATCATAGTGAATTTGATACTAGTCCCTCAAATTTTCATATTTTGATATTAGTCCCTCAATTACACTTTAGTTGTTGATATTGGTCCTTCTGTTAAGATCATGGTTAAAAATTATGACCTGTGGTTAGGTTGGTGCTAATCCTAGGTGGGTATTTAACAAACTAGCCCCACTCATTGAGCAAAATCTCCCCCTTCCCATAACTGTTTAAAATCGAAGGGATGAAAGGAAGAAGATAGGGGTCTGAATGGGTTTGGGTTTGTGATTAACGAGTTTGAGGATTGTAGATGGGTATGAGTTAAATAGATAATGGGTTTGGGTTTATAATCAGAGGGCTATAATGGTCAATCCACCCAAAAATGTTAAAGAGTTAACAGAATATTCCCCTAACATTATAACACCAACTAACTACAGGACACATATCAACACACTAATGGTTTTTAAGGGACCAATACAAAATATGATGATTTGAGGGACTAATATCAAAATGCTAATGATTTAAGGGACTAATATCGAAAAAACCCCTAAAAGAAAATTCAATTGCAGAACAGTATAGTCTTAAGTATGAAGGTTGAAGAATGGCATGCTAAACTGCATGGACACAGGTACGGGTGCAAGGACAGGACATGACAAATTTGTCCATGGCAAGGTACGGGGACACAATTGAAGCACATCACCTCATAGTTCTTAAGTAATTATGAAAATAATCATTTAAAATCATAACTTTGAACTGAATATGGGCTGAAACGCACCTGACCTTAGTCCAACAAGTTTCAGGAAGTAGATGCAAGAAGTAGATGCGAAATGTAGGATATACAATTGATTACACATCTGTATTTGTATGCATATATTCAAGGATCCGAGTAGACGTGAAGCGTAGGATAGAAGAACCAACGCAACATAGATGGCACGTTTCAAAAGAAAACTTGAAATTGTCACAGTAATGGATAAAACAAAAATAACAAGTTAATGAAAGCAATGTACTAGTGCGCAGCAACATACAGCTAAAAATCAGAATACAAATTGCATATAGCACCTAACTGCAAAATATGATGAGAGACTCGAAAAGTAAAGTATAGCAGTGTAAAGAGGAAAAAAAATTAAATTCCTCACCGGAATCAATGATGTCCCAGACGGGTGTGGAATAGGAACAGAAAAGTAGAGGAAAGACAATATCTAACCAAAAAAGAACATCACAAGTTCTTGATGCAGAAAGCAAATTAGAAAGGATATCTCTGTGGCTGAGCATCGGAAGAACCAAAAAAAATGGACGGTAGCTTTGCTGGAGGTGTCAGACAACTCAAAACTTTTATTGAAACATAAATCAAAGCCAAATATCAACTGGGTACAATTCCTTGAAAGAGTTCCAAGAATTGCCTCCTTAAACGCATCAGTTTTCGCAGAGATACAGACAAGGCCATCATCTTCTTCCGGATCAAATGTAGCCTAAATTAATGACACATGCGATATTATCATTATTATTACCTAATAATCGAACAGTGATAGGCAAATCAAGAGCAGAATGAACCTGTGTGACAATAATACGCCTGTGCCTTCCCGGGTCAACCCTACAAGGCTCTCCAGGCTTCACCTTGACACCTGAAAATAGTAACTAGTCTAAGAA
>NC_033796.1:104134467-104209553 GCF_001876935.1 Asparagus officinalis
GTTTAGCCTCTATGCTAAACTTGTGGAATGTGCAAGAGATTTAAAGTTTCAAACAAATCGGATCAAAATGCAATTAGACACATCAAATACCATCATCACTGTGGGCAACCCCACAGCAACATAAGATGAACCAGTCTAAAAAACAAGAAAGTGTAGTTGTATGTTTGGTAAATCAATACCTTATAAAATTATGATAGTTGTCAAATGATAAAAAATATTATCTTTTCAATATCATATTGTGTCTAACTAATTAATTATATATTAGACATATAATTACTATTACCAAATTTACTAAATAATTATAATTAAGGAATAATAGAAATTAATTATTTCACATTTATTATGGCTCATAATTGCTAATATTGAACTGTTTAATTAATTATTCATAAGAAGAAATATATACATAATTATAGTATTTTTGTATACTACGTATGCGCGTGTATATATATATATATATATAGAGAGAGAGAGAGATATTAATGGGTATCCTTGTCATAGGAGGGGATTTCCTCCTTGACGCCTCTAAAATCACATGATTGAGCGATATTATGGATGATCCGCTCCGTTGAACTTGATCTACATATTCTAAAACCCCAACACACCAATTTTAGGGTGAATCCGTCGTCGTTTGACCCTCCATCGAGCCATGTGAAAAGTTCTATTCATTCAAAACCGTTAAAATTGATACGAGTGGATGAAGGGTCAAACGATGACGGGTTCACCCAAAACTTGTTGTGTTGGGGTTTTAGAATATGTAGATCAAGTTCAACGGAGCGGATCATCCATTATGTCGCTCAATCATATGATTTTAGAGGCGTCAAGGAGGAAATCCCCTCCTATGACAAGGATACTCATTTTATACGCCCGCCAATAGATAATATTATATCTTTATACGCCCGCCAATAGATAATATTATATCTTTATTAAGATCCACAATATATTACAAGAGAATATATTTTACAAGAGGACTCTCAGCACTCTAACTTCTTATTATTTTTCTCACACTTAAGCACACCTCCACTCGTCTGCCCTTCCTTCGTATTTATAGACGTCCGAAGATTCCCTTGAAAGCGACATTCCTCCTTTTCTCGAAACGTCTTCAGAAGTGGCGAAATAATTATACAGTAATTTGAAAGCGACCCGCACATTTAACAGTAGCCGCATTACGCCGCATTAAGCATAGTAAAGTTGATGGCGACATTATTCTTCCTTTAAGGAAAGTAACTTTTGTAAAGCTGCTTTATAAAGCTGCTTTAAGAGATGCTAGATGGCTCCCCGAGGCTCAATCTAGTATTTAGTCTGCTTATAAAGCTAGGCTTTTACCTTTAAGGTCTGAGGGGTTATTAAAAATTTCTGCCCAGATTTCTTCGGGGTCTTGGGCATCTTGAATATGATCCAGACCAGGTGTATCTTCTTCCATGGAAGAAACATGACTATTAGTCTCTGGTTCGTCAAAGGCTTCAAAGAACTGCCTTTTAAAATATTCTAGACATTTTTGCTTAATTTCAGCTTCAGAGTTTTGAGGATATTTTCTCCTTATTAAAGCTGCCATCTTAGTCATAGGATTATCTCTTTTGACTTCTTGAGTCATATTTGACTCTAATAGAGATTTATTTCTCTGAATAATTTCTTCTAATTCTTTAACTTTGGTCTCGAGACAGATCCCATTCCACCATCTGCAGTGGTACATTCTTTTAAGAATAGGAATATGTGATGGGGTCCAGTCACATATAAGCGACCAATTCCAAATCCAATGAATCTCTACTTCTGCAAAGAAGTGTGCAAAGCACATGCCATCTATAAGCTGGCTTTCATCCATTCGTGATAATTTTGGATGGCTGTCGACCCATGAAGAATATAACTTCAGAAGGGGTTCGGGAATAATTGCAAGTTCAATTCCATAAGTTTCCCACCATTTATAAAACCAATTAGGAACTCCCTTTTGAAGGGCTTCAGGACATAGCTTGATAAGCCATGTATGCTTTTGTTTTGGGTTCTGATATAAGAACAAATCAAAGAAAGCTTGTTTATAGTCCCAATAGTTGAATTTATAGACTTCTTTTGTAGCTTGAACTCTTACCAACGGTAATTCTTCATTGGGGTTTATAGCCCAATTGCGAGGAAGTATAACTTCTCTGATAACACATTTGCTAAATCCAGGAGGAACAGAATGATTTTCTGTAGTCCAAAAATAGGTTATTTTCATTCCTTTTTTACTTAATAAAGTCCTTATCCATGCTCTTGATTTTAGAGAAAGAGTAGGATAGTAAGTATCGTGAAGATATCTTTGTCGAATTGTTTCTGGTTCTTGCATTAAAGCAATATCTTCGGGTTCTAAATATAGAACTATATCTATATGAGATTTTTCGAACCATTTAGTTTCCTCTTTTACTATATTAGTAAAAGGTTCAGGAGTATTTTCCTGATCTACGATATCTCGTACACCTTTATAAAAGGCTTTAGTATGAGAAGAGTTATGCTTCTTCGTAATAGTTCGCCAAGATGTTGGCTGTTGAGATAGAGTATGACTCCTATTTGGTATTGCTTCTTGACCTATGAGGTCAAAAGTAGAATTTGGGCTGTTGCTGCTGCCTCCTCTCCCCCTCCCTGAAAAGGAGGGATTACTCCGTCTCATTTGTACCCTGTAAAAATTCACGAGTTAGAAAATCTGGATGATGATTAGAGTCACCTTTAATATGTTCAATTTTGAATTGATACATTGCTAATTCTGCTTGCCATCTAAGACAAGATTTTTAACATCTTTTTCAATAATACTTTTGGCAGAACTACAATCTATTCTTAGTAAAAATTCTTGATTAAGAATATCGTCTCTAAATTTAGAGAAACTTTTTAAAATAGATAACATTTCTTTTTTAATTGTCGAATAATTAAACTGGGCTTTATCCCATTTACCAGAGGTAAAACGAACTAATTGTTTTTTTTTGGTTTGTGGGTCCACTTGTTTTAATATACCACCATAACCAATATTTGAAGCATCTGTTTCAACTATTTTAAACCAGTGAATATTTGCAAGATGAATACAAGGTAAGTTTTTAACTTTAAGTTTAATTTTTCTTACCGCAACCAGTGAATATTTGCAAGATGAATACAAGGTAAGTTTTTAACTTTAAGTTTAATTTTTCTTACCGCAGTAGTATGTTGCTGTGTCCATGGCTTAACATTCTTTTTAAGCCTATCATATAAAAGAACAGTATCTTTTGCTAGATCTTTATAATAATCAACCACATAATTTAAAGCTCCCAAAAATCTTTGTAATTATTTTATATCAGTTATTTCATCTGGGAATTTTGACACAAACTCAATACTTCTATCAATAGGAATAGTTGTTCCTTTGTTAATATTATGACCCAGAAATCTAATCTGAATTTGAAATAATTTCATTTTTGGGGCAGATATAGCTAACCCATTTTTTATGACTAGAGATCTAAAGGTTTCTAAATATTTAACATGTTGATCTAAACTATTAGAAAAGATCAAAATATCATCTATATAAGATAGAATAAAATCCGTATAAGGAATAAAAATATCATTCATAATATTTTGAAATTCAGAAGGGGCATTTTTAAGCCCAAAAGGCATGACATTCCATTCATAATATCCAAATGGGACAACAAAAGCAGTTTTATACTTATCTTTTTCTTCTATCTGGATTTGCCAGTAACCTGATTTTAAATCAAACTTAGAAAAAAATTTAGCATTAGTAATGCGATTTAATAAATCCCTTTTATTAGGAATTGGATATCTTATCCATTTAAGGACAGAATTCAGAGGTTTGTAGTTTATAACTAAACGTGGAACACCTCTTTCTCTTTCAGCAGCATTATTCTCCTTGGAGTTGTACAGCTACAAAAGAATTACCGTTGGTAAAAGTTCAAGCTACAAAAGAAGTTTATAAATTCAACTATTGGGACTATAAACAAGCTTTCTTTGATTTGTTCTTATATCAGAACCCAAAACAAAAGCATACATGGCTTATCAAACTATGTCCTGAAACCCTTCAAAAGGGAGTTCCTAATTGGTTTTATAAATGGTGGGAAACTTATGGAATTGAACTTGCAATTATTCCCGAACCCCTTCCGAAGTTATATTCTTCATGGGTCGACAGCCATCCAAAATTATCACGAATGGATGAAAGCCAGCTTATAGATGGCATGTGCTTTGCACACTTCTTTGCAGAAGTAGAGATTCCTTGGATTTGGAATTGGTCGCTTATATGTGACTGGACCCCATCACATATTCCTATTCTTAAAAGAACGTACCACTGCAGATGGTGGAATGGGATCTGTCTCGAGACCAAAGTTAAAGAATTAGAAGAAATTATTCAGAGAAATAAATCTCTATTAGAGTCAAATATGACTCAAGAAGTCAAAAGAGATAATCCTATGACAAAGATGGCAGCTTTAATAAGGAGAAAATATCCTCAAAACTCTGAAGCTGAAATTAAGCAAAAATGTCTAGAATATTTTAAAAGGCAGTTCTTTGAAGCCTTTGACGAACCAGAGACTAATAGTCATGTTTCTTCCATGGAAGAAGATACACCTGGTCTGGATCATATTCAAGATGCCCAAGACCCCGAAGAAATCTGGGCAGAAATTTTTAATAACCCCTCAGACCTTAAAGGTAAAAGCCTAGCTTTATAAGCAGACTAAATACTAGATTGAGCCTCGGGGAGCCATCTAGCATCTCTTAAAGCAGCTTTATAAAGCAGCTTTACAAAAGTTACTTTCCTTAAAGGAAGAATAATGTCGCCATCAACTTTACTATGCTTAATGCGGCGTAATGCGGCTACTGTTAAATGTGTGGGTCGCTTTTAAATTATTGTATAATTATTTCGCCACTTCTGAAGACGTTTCGAGAAAAGGAGGAATGTCGCTTTCAAGGGAATCTTCGGACGTCTATAAATACAAAGGAAGGGCAGACGAGTGGAGGTGTGCTTAAGTGTGAGAAAAATAATAAGAAGTTAGAGTGCTGAGTGTTATCTTCTGAGAGTCCTCTTGTAAAATATATTCTCTTGTAATATATTGTGGATCTTAATAAAGATATAATCTTATCTATTGGCGGGCGTAAATTGTAAAATAGCGCTAACTTTGCCGCTCAATTAGAGGAAGTGTTGGCGATAGATTTGCGTCAATTTGGGTTTTTGGCGTTGGGTTGGAGATGCTCTAAGTACACCTTAACCTAGAGCTTCCAAGACGAGACAAAGGTAAACTTTTTGATATGCAATCGATGATAGAGAGGCTAACTGGTAGTAGCCATGGATCTGGAACTAGATCATCATCAAGGAAAATTTCTAAAATTAAACAATATTTAGCTACACCTTTAGTTAAACCTCAAAATGATGTCGATTTCGATATTTTGTATTGGTGGAGAGTATATGAAACCGTTTTATATCTTATACTTTCCATCACGGCTCGTGACTTACTAACAGTGTAGGTTTCTACAGTAGCTTCGGAATCCGTCCTTCAGCACATCATAACGTTTGATTAACGACCGCAAAATATTGTTAGATCCGTTTACCGTACAGTCGGTAATGTGCTTACAAGATTGGTGAAAGTCCGAGAAGAGAACTCAAGGCATCGACCAGATAGCTAGTATTGAATATAGACATAATGAGTTGACGATAAGAAATAGAATAGAAAGTAGTTTGTAATTTTTTAGCTGTAAATCGGTGATTAAATTATTTTTAAAAAGATTACAAATGATAGTGATATAAATGAATAGGTGTCAACCTAGTTGCGATGTATTCATCTATTATGGTGCGACAATTTCTAAAAAAATTATAATTGTTGGTGATTAATAATAAAGAATTTTTTTATCAAGGTTGTTGATAGCGGATTGCGTCGCGGCGCGGCGAGGTGCCGCTTAGGCTATTGCAGGCTATAGCGGCAAAATAGCGGCAAATAGCGCACAGTCAAATAGCGGTCAAATATAAATATATTTAAATATTCTAAATAATAAGAAAAATCATATAGAAATCTAAATATCATATAAATGCATATTTGATGCCTAAACATGAAATATGTGTGTGATAATTAACCCTATCTCTGTTGCAGACAACAAGTCTCCAGTTCCAGTAAGCCAAATTATCACCTACATACATAAATTAACCCTATCCCCTGCTACAGTGTTTTTGTTGTGGAAAAAACCGCCATCTCCAGTAAGTGAAGGGAAAACCTGCTACAGTAATTTCCAAAAAAGCCCAACAGCCACTTCCAGCCATGTAATATCCAGCACACTATCCATGTAAGACGAAGAGAGGAAGCCGATTTGTCAAAAAAAAAAAAAGAGGAAGTCGAAAGCCATTTGCCGCTTCTTGGGGAAGGAAAAAAAAAACCACGGCCAGCAGTACATGCTCCAGCACAGAGAAACCCAAAATCATGCCAAAGAGAAAACGAAGAGAACAAAGAATCCATATGCCATAAAAAAAACCAGCTATACTTACCCGATTGCATTGGGTTATCAGATTGAGCATTGTAACAGGCATGAGATGAGACCTTTGTTCCTCCATAAACCAGCTATACAACCTGGAAATCGTCGGTCATCGGGAGTGGGAGCTTGGACGGCGTCGCTGGAAGTTGGCGTCACTCGTCGCTGGAGATGGAGCTGGGAGAGGTAGGGAGTGGGGGAGACTGGGAGAGGCAGTCGGGATTGGGGAAGACTGGGAGAGGCGGCTAGGGCACAAAATGAGGGGAGAGGTTTAATATTAGTGGGTACGGGTCGGGTTCGGGTCGGGTTCGGGGGTGATTCTCGTTAAAATCTGATGCGGGTAATAGCGCTTTTAAGCGCTTTTTGCCGCTAAAAGCCGCTAACACGCGCTTTTCGAACACAAAGCGGTTTTTACCGCTTAACCATGCCGCAAAAGCCTTAAGCGTAGCGTTGATGGCCCGCTTCCGCTATAAGCGCCGCGATTGCCCCGCTTTTTGCCGCTTTTTACAACACTGATATATATATATATATATATATATATATATATATATAGACACATACACATATATGTATATATGTAGACATATATGTCTATATATCTATGTGTGTGTAACGTGTCATGATTTTCTGAAATGTGCAAATGTTTTGAGAATAAATTAACATCTAGAATTTATAAATGGCCTAATTGCATTTAAATACCCGATAGTTTTCCTTACTTTGCACTTACAAGGATGGTAATCAATGGTGGTTAGGTTTGTCTTCTTTCAGAAAATTAAAGTGCTCCAAAGTGATATATGGAGTACAAATAATTAGGAACCAATTTCGGTGAATCCTATTTTAAACGAACCAACAATGTCATTCAAGCCAAATTCTAGGTAAATCATCTTATTGTACTCATTGATTGCTTTTATATTTTATCTCCTACAATTTTTTGGAAAGTGTGTGCTATGTGCTGAGCTTATACAAATGCTAGGCTTTCCACTTATTATGTGCAATGGTATAACATGCTTAAAGTGTCTTTCACTTTCACAATACTATTATTCTTTAGGTCAAGATCTCTTTGTAGAAATTTGTTTATATCTATTTTTCTACACATCTAATTTTTCTTCATATTTAACCATACATTTAGTAACAAAAACAAGATTGGAGAGCGACGATTCGATAAGCAAATTTATCATGCGCAAATTGATAAAAATTATATTGCGTATACAAGTATGTAAAAGCATATTGATCCCAATTTAATGCACAAATCCATTTCTTAAAAAAGTTCAACATGTTTAAATAAAATTATGGAAGGTGTCATAACCAAAGTTTAGAGATTTCAAGCCAAGATAAATCTGACATAGCTAT
Source organism: Asparagus officinalis (assembly GCF_001876935.1). Classification (NCBI taxonomy): domain Eukaryota; kingdom Viridiplantae; phylum Streptophyta; class Magnoliopsida; order Asparagales; family Asparagaceae; genus Asparagus; species Asparagus officinalis. Next base: position 104,142,265 of record NC_033796.1, read on the forward strand.
AATTAAAAATAAATTAATTAATTAATAAAAATAGTATTTAATGACATGCATTGCACGTGCGTAAAAACTATTATCGAATAGTTTAGAGGGTATAAGGGGCTATATCCTCATAGTAAGGGGTTTGTTCTCGTAATTTACCAAAAAGGGTAAAACAAAAACATATTTCTGCTGTTAATCAGCAATCATAGGGAAAATATTGCTCCTAAGAGAGTGAACAAACATGTCATGCGAGACCACAATGGTAGACTAGGCCTTTTCAATCATAAATTGAAACCTGATTCCGTCTAATCTCACTAAGGAGATAATGAACATAGTTGAAATAACACCATTTAACTACTGACCAATATTGATGCACTATGCATAACTAGAAATCTCTCCCACTCGAATGAATACCAACAGCAATATGTATGTTGCATCCTTAGTCGTTATGACAGCAACAGTATGAATTCTGAAATGAAGTACAGTTCGCCTTTATCACACAACCTCTATAATACCAAGTGACTTTACTGTTTGCAAATGGTGAGTGTCAAAATTTAAAACTTTGTCAATAAGAGACTAGCAACCTATGTTGTTCTTATTAGGAAAAGAGTATTGGAGGCTACTTTGTTTCTTAACCTGACTCATGAATGTGGCACGAAGTTATCAGGCATAAATTAGCTAAATACACATTCTAGAGCTGACCTACAAAGAAATATCGTACCAATCATATTCAGACAAGGTTTTAATTGGAAGATATCTTGCATCAAATTATAAATGCAATCATAGCAAATTCCGGAGTTGAAAAGGGTCAATTGCAGCAACCTCAGAGCAAGAGTTGTCTAAAGAGCCTGGTTTTTTGGAAGTATTTGTTGACTATGATCGACCAATTAGTGCCTAGATGAAACTAAAGTTGCTCCTGATTGCGAGGAAAGAATCCTTCATCTCCTAAGGTTCTGTGAGTATGTCTCAATAATGTCAACCAACACTAAAAGTGGTCCAGTAAAATGATAATGAGATTACACGTACCCGATTCAGACCATTTCTCATATTGGTGAATCAGAATAGAGTTTTGAGATCAGATGTATTTATCAAATAGGACATCGCCCATGGATGATATATAATATATATATTATAGATTTAAATTGTCATTTAAAAGATCAATGCTTAAAATGTAATATGACCAAACCTGCAGGTTCATTTGCAATCACAGTGCTCGACGAAGGAAAGCTACATTTGACAAGCAACTATGTGTATGCTATAGCAGGCACCCTGTGGTTTTAACCAGCAAGATTTCCCCCTAAAAAGAGCATCCTCATTGTTGCCATAGCTGTTTTCAGTTGCCAACCAGGACTTTCAGTTTTATCCTGAAGATGGAAGTCTTGTAGACTATTGAGATAAGGAAGAAGGCGTGAATGAACAATCATGTAACCTTACAATGGAAATGGAAAATATCCTTCCATTTGTTTTTACATCGTCAAGTTCTTGACATGCAAGTGAAAACAAAGTTTATATAACCATTTTAAATTTTTGAAGAGAAGGAAAAAAAACGTGTCGTTTCACTTTTTGGAGTAAGTGAATTGTCTCCTTGAATAAAGAGGAATTTTATAGATTTTATATTAATATAAGTTATGTAGATGTTTGATATGTTAATGATTATCAGATATCCCCAGATCTGATGGCGAAGATGAGAAAAAACTGTACGACACTAGTTAACAATGTTACACTACCTGGATCCACACTTGCTAATTCAGCCTCCACTATTGTCTTCATGAAACATTCCATGGACAAACATCACGTTTTATATCAACCTTCTTTCAGAAGGGTGTCCTAACCTGAGATTCAATACATAAAGACATGCACAGATCTCTTTGATACATATGATCAAAAATACAATGATATTCTCACGAAACTTCACAGAGAGAATGCAGACAAGCTTTCGCTTGACCTGGAACAAGCCATTGGGGATCAAGGTAGGTATTCAGGTGTATGATGATGGCACCAACGAGAACTTCGCGATAGTAATTTTATATTTCACCTTACGATATGAGTTAATCTCATGTCCGCCTGAGGAGTTTGTAAGCTGCACGAGTAATAATGACCATCTTTTCCCGAAAGTTTAAAGGTTTCACAGAGGGGAGGGAAGAGGTATCAAAAAAAAGGAAAAAGTGATGATTACTCATGCAGCTTACAAACTCCTCAAACAGATATGGGATTAACTCAAATCGAAAGGTGAAATATAAAATTCCTGCCGCGAAGTTGTTGCCATCATCATAAGCCTGAATATCTACCTTGACCCCCAATGACTTGTTCTAGGTCAAGCGAAAACTTGTCTGCATTCTCTTTGTGAAGTTTCGTGAGAATATCATTGCATTTCTGACCATAGGTATCAAAGAGATCTGTACATGACTTTTATGTATTGGATCTCAGGCTGGGACACCATTCTGAAAGGAGGTTAATATAAAACGTGGTGTTTGTCCATGGAATGTTTCATGAAGACAACAGTGAAGGCTAAATTAGCAAGTGTGGATCTAGGCAGTGTAACATTGTTAACTAGTGTCGCACGATTTTTTCTCATCTTCACCATCAGATCTGGGGATATCTGATAATCATTAACATATCAAACATCTACATAACTTATATTAATATAAAATCTATAAAATTCCTTTTTATTCAAGGAGACAATTTACTTACTCTAAAAAATAAAATAACACGTTCTTTTTTCCTTCTCTTCAAGAATTTAAAATGGTTATATAAACTTTATTTTTACTTGCATGTCAAGAACTTGACGATGTAAAGACAGGAAAAAATATTTACCATTTCCATTGTTAGGTTACATGAAGGAACTGGGTGTTGATTTGGTGTTGATTTGATTTTCTCTGTGGAGGCTTATGCTTCTTGTTCATGGCCTAGACCCCATGGACATATAACCGATTATCCACTTCATCTCCAAACTCAGTAACCCTTCGGAACGCATCTGGTTGCTTGAGTTTTAGGGTTCTTGACCACTGCATAACAAAGGTATGGCCAGAGGCGAGGCTTGGGGGTGTCCCATGAATGGAAGCATATGATTTCAGTCCTGTTGCAATAAAAAAAAGCTACATGAGAGCAGATATTAAAAATGACATAAATTTAAGTAATATGATTTTCTCTTTAGTGAACATTTTAACAATACATCCATAGGACCATGAGAGCAAGATATTTTCTCTAATTCCTCCAAAGTTCAGCTTTTTCTCAAACCATACCCTTTCCTCTCATTTCCAAAATTGTACTTTTTCATTAGAATATGATCATACCACAACAACAAAGCCTTTATTTCAAATGTTTGGGGTCGGGTACATGAATCCTAAGTTTCCATTCTGTTCTATTATGGATCATCTCCTCCATTAAGTCACCCATAATCATATGCTTCTTACTTGCTTCTAACCGAGTCCTTTTGGGTCTATTTCTAGATCTTTTTTACCCATTAAATATAATGTTATCACTTTTTTCTTAACCGGTGTACTAAAAAGTCTCCATTGTACATGCCCAAATCATCCTAGCATATTCTCTCATTTTATCTTCAGTGGGAGCAACGTAATTTACTATACGAGCTGTATTAGTATTATTCATTGGAATATGATCATGAATGTTTAAATATCAGCATTGAAATTGCATGTCTTTCACATAATTTTATTTTTATTGAAATAGGATGAATGATTAATTTGTAATATATTTTTATTGTTAAACGTTAAGTCAGTAAAATTTCAATCTGTCACTTATTCTTCTAAAAACCATAAAAAGTAAATTAAAGAAAAAACTAGAGAATAAAATTACAATTGACTTCTCCCATCTATACTTTCATCCACATTACATTTTGAAAATAACAATATAAATTGAATTGTGTTAACTTTCTTGAAACCATATGAGAGATATAGAAATACTTATTAAATAAAAATATAAAAAATGAAAAAAAATTACAAATAACATCCCCCGTCTATAACATCACGTTTAAAGCATATCTCAAACTCTACAATTTATTAACAATATACTGCTATCAATAGCAAGCATCAAGGAATCAGAACTAAGTATTTGAGAGAGGATTTCAGGGCAAAATCAACAAGAAAGAGAAAATACATTACTTTGGGAATCACTGCTCATCTCTCTGCCTCAATCCGAAAATTAAGAACCAAAAATAATAATAATCGAACATCAGCACCGTGAAAACGAAGAATACTAATGATGTTTTTTCTTTTTTCCTCTTTTTTGGGTTTTTTGAAGGGATCAAGAATTGTAGGGTTTTTGGTTAGGGTTTTGGGTTCAGACTGTGCAGTGCTCCCTCTCAGGTGGCAAAAATCAGGTCATGTCGGGTCGTCTAGAGTCGGAGTAACAAACGCGGGCTTTGGGACGTTTAAAGGGTGGGCTTGGTTTCCTAAGGATATTCTTCAAAAACATGTCACATAGTATATACTATTGGTATAAGATTGCTTCAATCCTATGCTGTTATGACTGAACAATGTTGTGATTTACTTTTAAGTGTCTAAATTTATTTTTTATCATAATTTACGATTTTGCGTTCTCATTGTTTTTCTTTACATGAATGATATGTTGTGAAATGCATGTTGTTTACGATATTTAAATTGTAGATTTACTCATGCTAATGTATAAAAATTAATATGGTTGGATTGTATTTTATGAATTTAAGATCATAAATGCATGTTCTATATGAATCAAAATAATTAAAAATTAAAAATCATAATTATTTGCATGTACAAATAATTGTCGCACAAATTGATGACAGTTAAATAAATTTAATGTTTATGAAAGATTGATCACGCTAGAAAATTTTATAAGAAATGAGTTTAAGTTGGAATTTCATATACTTAATTTAATTACATATTTTGATATATTTTTTAAAAATTTTGGTTACATTTTTATGAGTTCAATAAAAGCAACATAGTGCACGTGCATTGCACGTGTTCATACATTTTTTCACTTTCAAAATAGTCTATCGACATGAAAATGATAAAGTGACTCAAAAGGAAAAAAATGGAGTGAAGTATTTGAAAGAATTTTGAGTGTTCCTTGTAATAGTGAAATTATTAGAAATAGTTCAATGAATAAAAGAATATTACTTATTCTCTTTTTTTTCTAATGATAAAAGAATATATTTTTCATTAGTATATATTAGCCGTCAACTATAGAATTGTGTCCCATTTTCTAGTTTGTCTTTTAGTACCTCCTGATTAGGGGTGCATTCGGTTCGGATACGGTTCGAATATGACACTTATCATATCCATATCCGCTTTTTGAAAACAGATACGGATACGGTTCGGATATTCATCGGTAAAAAAAAGGCATTATCATATCCGCACTAAACGGAAACGGTTATGGTCCGGATATTAGAGAGTCGGATATGGATATGATACGGATATTAATCGGATATTTGGGAAACGGATATGAATAGGGTATGACTATACCAGAACATTGCTACACATATTCAGATATGCACTCTCTCGTGGTATATAATTTTAAAAAATTGACATTACAAACTTACAGTTACACATCAATGTGCGTTCTCTGTTTATTTGTGTGTTTGTGGGTATTGGGAATAGGGGTGGAATTGGCACTTAGGTATCAGTTGAATTTTTTTAGCACTAATTTTAGTAGCTTGTAGTTCCTAATTCCGAAGCAAGTTTTAGCTTACAACTTACTGCTTTAATTCAAGGTGCATGTGCTCTAGAACTTCACAAAATTTTAAGCTAAATCATTTGTCAAACAAACTAGGTCTTTTCAGTTTTCAGTCAATAAAGGATAGCAAATTAGGGCTTTTTATCAAACAAATTAGGGTTTTCCACTCAACGAAGGGCCAGCAAATTAGGATTTTTTTTATCATACAGATTAGGGCTTTTCATTCAACCAATTAAGAGTTTCGAATTCACCTTAGTGTTAGAAGAAACCGAGGAGGAAAATTTTCGGAGGTCGCTGTTGATGGTCGGTCGAGCTTGAAGGCGGAGGCTTGAAGTCGGTCGAAAGCGGAGCCTTGGAGACGGCTGAAGTCGAAGGCGGAGGAGGATTTTTTTTATCATACAGATTAGGGCTTTTCATTCAACCAATTAAGAGTTTCGAATTCACCTTAGTGTTAGAAGAAACCGAGGAGGAAAATTTTCGGAGGTCGCTGTTGATGGTCGGTCGAGCTTGAAGGCGGAGGCTTGAAGTCGGTCGAAAGCGGAGCCTTGGAGACGGCTGAGGTCGAAGGCGATTTTAGGGCAGAAGAACAGCGAAAGGTTTTGATCTCGCTATCGGGAGGATTTTCATTTACTTTAAATCGGGTCGGGTAGAGGATAAGATGGGTCGTAGATATAGAGACCCGACCCAACACCCAAGTATAAAAATTAGCTGAGTCGGTGAGTAATACATATCCGGACCTTATCCGGAATGAAAACTCAAAACTAAAACCTAACCGAAACTGTATCCGGAACCGAATGAAAACCCAAAACTAAACCTGAACCGAAACCGTATCCGGATGGTTGCAATCTTTTCCTACCATATTCGCTTTCTAAATGGATAAGGTTGCGATCGGTCTGGATATATCCGGATTGTTTTGCACCCCTACTCCTGATGGTACATTTTGTTTACTTTCTCCAACATAATGACCGATGAAATCCATTTCTATTATAAGTCTCTGTTGTAAGAATCTCCATCTTTAGTTAAAGAACATAAAAATTATGATTATGAAGTCCATTAAACTTGGAGTAAGAAATAAATGTTTTCACAATACTTATATGTTGTCATATTTAAAAGATCTTATTTAATAATATTGTTATTTGGGACAATAAGTTTAGTGGGTTATCTAAAAATGGGAAAACACTTTTGGGAATATAAAAGTATTTAATAATATTATCATTATCATAAGTTTTTGTATAAAGTAAATCTCTATTGAAGTGATTGAATATCCTTATGGTTCGAAGTCTGCATTCTTTATGTAGTCTTTGTCTTTAAAGGGAATAATGACCAAAGAGTTGAATCAGGGCAGGCCCTGGGGCTGCTCCAGGTGAGCGCCCGCTCAGGGCCCCCAATTTTGGGGGCCCCCAATTTTTTTATATAAGTATATTAATATATATATGAAGAAAAAATATGGACCGTCTATTTTACACCCAGGTTAATCTCAACCCTCTATTCCAAAATCTTCTTTCAAAAACCCATCAGCTCCCAATTCTTCACTTGTTCTCATTTCTCACTCAAATTCTCAACTCTCAAACCCTAGCTGCCAACACCCAGTTCTCCAAATCCAATCCCCCACCGGCCACCGCCACCGGCCACCCATCCTCCTCTTCTCTCTAGTCTCTGCGGCTCAGCGACCGCCGCCGCCGCCAGCCCCCAAATCCAGTCCAGTCCCCATCCTCCATTCCGGCCTCCTCTCCGGCTCTTCGACTCCATCCACCGCGGCACCGGCGCCCGAGGCCGAGGCGGCGAGGCCGCGAGGCCAGCCCCAAATCCAGTTCGGTCCCCATCCTCCTCTTTTTTTTTTATAATCTTTTCTGTTGTCTTTTATTTTTGATGACCGCTTTGCTTATTATTCAAAACTAAAATTGTGGCTAAGTTTAAGACCTTAGTTTTCATCTTATTTGCGCTTTGATCCCGCTTATGAACACTTTGATATGGTTATGGTCCTTATGGACCAAGCTTCTAACATTCACAAAATGATTTTTTTTGGAAAAACCAAAATTATTCGCAGTTTGATCAACAGTCAACACTATATTAATAGGAAACATGAAACTGTTAATTATTTGTAATTACCATAGCTTAATGTGTGGAAATTAGAATATAAATTTTATCACTAACTCAACAATCAAGACATGTCTTTCTAATTTGATTTCTTTAACTACGGTGAATAGTTAATATTAGTTAATTTTGAAATCACATTTGAATTAATCAGAAAGATTTTAAGATAGGAAATTGATTTTTATGCATGTAGCGATAGATTTTATACATCTAACAATATTTCTACGTTTTTATTATCATCCATAAATCCGTCATTTTCACTACGTTTTTAGGGTTTTGTTGCTGATTTGAGATTTTTTTCTTGTATTGCAGGAGATCCAAGCTGAAGCGGCCAAGTGGGTCTTACATTTTCGGTGCTGCCGTTGCCGCTTTGTATTCTTCAGCCGGAGCTGTTCAACAGGTTGTATTGTTCCGAATCTTTTAACTTCTTTCAATTTGATTGTGATATTTTTTGTTTTATTATAGAAATGCCTCCAAGAAAGCATCCATCTGGATATGATAAACGCAAGAAAAAAAGAAAAATTGAACAATTTGTCCAAACTCAAAGTGGAGCGCTTGATAAATTTATTGTTAGAGAAACACAAGATTTAGTTGAAAATTCAATTGAAAATGATAATATTAATGATTTGGGCCTGAATGAGTATGCGAATGAAAATTTGAATCATAATGAAAATGAGAATCATAATGAAAATGAGAATCATAGTGAAAATGATAATGAAAATGAGAATCATAATGAAAATGATAATGAAAATGAGAATCAGAATGAAAATGAGAATCATACTGAAAATGATAATGAAAATGAGAATCATAATGAAAATGATAATGAAAATGAGAATGAAAATGAAAATGAAAATGAAGGTAAAAATGAGAATCTGAATCAGAATGAAATTGATATTGACAATGAAAATGAAAATGAGAATGAAAATATTTTAGGCAATGAACAACCTAATCAGTCCATGCTCATGAATTTGAATATTTATGATCAAAGAACTTGGGATAATTTGGACACAAAATCTAGAGATATATTAGTGGAAAATGGCCCTATAAGAGATCTATTAGTCGAAAAAGGTCCTAAAGATAAATTAGGAAGATGTTTTTCTTCGGCATTTTACACTAGACATTTATCAAATGGAGAAAAATGTGATAGGGAATGGTTAGTTTATTCAAAGGATATCGATAAAGTATTTTGTTTTTGTTGTAAACTGTTTAAAAATGGTTTTAAGAAAAGTTTTTTAATAAATGAAGGATTTAATGATTGGATGCATCTTAGTGCTAGGCTTAAAGAACATGAAACAACTAATGAGCACATCATTAACATGAGTACTTGGCTTGATTTACGCATAAGATTAAAGAATAATAAAACAATCGATAAAAATATTCAAGGGCAAATTAATAAAGAGAAGGAACATTGGAAGAAAGTATTACAAAGAATAATTTCTGTTGTTAAATATCTTGCTAAACATAACTTGGCATTTCGAGGCACAAATGAGAGAATTTATCAAAATAATAATGGAAATTTTTTAGGCCTAATTGAAATGATTGCAGAATGGGATCCCGTAATGCAAGAACATGTTCGACGTATTGACCATGGTGAAATTCATTATCATTATCTTGGTCATAGCATTCAAAATGAATTGATAAGTATGTTAGCTTCTAAAATCAAATGTGCAATAGTTCAAAAAATTAAAGAAGCTAAATATTTTTCAGTAATACTTGATTGCACTCCGGATGCTAGTCACCAAGAACAAATGACTTTAATATTACAAATAGAAGAATTTTTTGTAGAATTTTTAAAAGTAAATGATACATCTGGACAAGGACTTTTTGAAGAATTGCAAAATATGCTAAAAGCTCTTAATCTTGATATTGATAATGTACGAGGTCAAGGGTATGATAATGGGTCTAATATGAAAGGGAGACACCAAGGTGTACAAAAAAAAGTACTTGAAATAAATCCTAGAGCATTATACACGCCTTGTGGTTGTCATAGTCTTAATTTAACACTTTGTGACATGGCAAATTGTTGTGGTAAAGCAAAAGACTTTTTTGGAGTGATACAACGCATTTATACATTATTTTCTCACTCAACAAAGCGATGGCAAATTTTGATAAATAATGTAAAAGGTTTAACTGTGAAACCATTGTCGACTACACGTTGGGAAAGCCATATTGAAAGCGTTAAAGCAATTAGATTCCAAACGCTTGAAATAAGAGAAGCACTACTTCAGTTAGCAGAAACTGATAATGACTCCAAAATAAGAAGTGAAGCAGATTCTTTAGCAACACATGGAATTGAAAATTTTGAATTTTTATTAAGTATGATTATTTGGTATGATATATTGTTTGCTGTTAACTTAATTAGCAAATATTTACAATCTAAAGACATGCTTATTGATATTGCTATAGATCAAGTAAAAGGATTGATTAGGTTTTTTGAGGAGTATAGAGAAGTTGGGTTCACACAAGCTATGACAATTGCTAAAGAAATTGCTACTGAAATGGAAATTGATTCTGTATTTCAAGTAAAACGTCAAATCCGTAGAAAAAGACAATTTGATGAGAATGTTAATGAGGAGACAACACAATCAGCTGAAGAATCTTTTAGAATCAATTATTTTTTGTGTATTGTAGATTAAGTTATTGGTTCACTAAAGAAAAGGTTTGAGCAATATAAAGCATATGAAGATATTTTTGGATTTTTGTTTGGTTCAGAAAAGTTAAACTCATTAGATGATAATAATTTGAAAGCATGTTGTGATAATCTTGAAATTGTTCTAAAATATAAAACATGTTCCGATCTTGATGGGAAAGATTTATATGGAGAACTGAAAATCTTAAGATATATTTTACCAAAAGAAACAAAGTTGGCTATTGATATACTGAATTTCTTAAAAATACGAAATTGTTTTCCAAATGCATGTATTGCTTATAGAATATTATTGACTATACCTGTTACAGTCGCATCTGCAGAAAGAAGTTTTTCAAAATTAAAATTATTAAAATCTTATTTGAGATCGACCATGTCACAAGAAAGACTAAATGGACTAGCTTTGATATCCATTGAAAATGATTTTATAGATAAAATTGATGTTAAAGGCTTAATTAATGATTTTGCAGCTAAAAATGCAAGGAGGACAATTTTTCGATGATACTTTATATGCTAAAGGCTTCGATATCTCTTATTAAGGTAAGCACAGATACAAGAGAAACATAATATGCAAGTATTTTTTATTGTGGACTATTTGCTCTATTGGAAAGCTTTATTAATGTGGGATTACATGCATTTATCTTATCAGTAATATTCAGGTGACCAAAGAGATGAAGAATGGACAATAGCACTTGAAAAGTATGTTAAAGACTATACAGATGCAAAAAATCAGGTAATATTTTAATGTCTGATCAGTAACATTTTGTTCCTTAGCATTTTAGGGATTCGAATTGGAATTTATTGATATTTTGTATATAGAGAAAGGCCCCGTGTTTACTTTTCGCACAGGGCCCCTAAAATCTCAGATTCGGCCCTGAGTTGAATGATTTAGCTCTTCTTGCGATTATTTTACGTACTAAATGGTATTATTAGAACTGGTTATTGGAGTCCTAAAGCACCTAAAGCAAGATTAAAAAAGAAGAGAGAAGAACCTTAAAAAAATCAAATTCAAAGATGAAACTTTTGTATTCTTAAGCTATAGACTTCGCTCTTCTTCTTGCTTCGGTTCTGGCGCCTTCTTCTTCTCTATTCCGCTTCCCTTTCAACATGCCCAAAAAATTCCTCTATGTATCTTAGTTCACGATGCATGATCTTCTAACCATTCAGATACATGTTGATGTTGTTTGGATTCTTCTGAGTATCTTGAATCATCTAAATAAAATATACCTGTTGAAGATCACATCTTATGGTTGGCTCCGCCGTCAAATTCTCATGGAGCTTCAACCCCTAAAATAGCAATAGTGGATTTACTCATGTCACTTTTTCTATGACTTTGTACCCTGCACAAGAGAGAATCTATATGTAGAATTATTTGATAACCATATAATAAGAAATGAATTATAGATGCTGAAATTATTACATAACCTAAATATCACAAGCTTCATGACATCTGAATGACAATGTTTAGCTACAATAAGAAAAATATAAAATAATATAGATGGAGTTTAACACCTAGTAGGAATAGATTGGAATTTGAATGATTTAATTGGATATAGAATCGAAATTGAAAAATTGCATATTTATTAGATGGAGAGAGAACTGTAGAATTTTGAAGGTTGTTAGAGAGAAGGGGTCATGCAACCATGTGACGCCCCTGTTTTCACACATGGCTACAGTCCAAAGTGAATCCAGAGATGTCAAATCTGGCATGCATCACACACTGTGCAATAACACGTTTCACCAATCACAGTAATATCCTCTAGTGGAATCAAAAGAAGTGTAGATACAAACAGACAAAATAAAGAAATAAACGTAATAGACATGATAAGAAAAGAGATATCTCATAAATAAAAATCATGTCTCAACTGTAATACATATGTTATACGGAATAATAAAAATGTATCAACATAAATCAACCGGAAATCGTACTAAGGTACACTACCCTTACAATATGAAATAAAGCTCTAAAGTCCGAATGAAATCATAAAAATCTACTGTAGAGTCTCTATTAATAACTCATGTGATGACGACTATGCAAGAACTTTGTCATACTATGGCTTTCTGAACATTTGTACTGCCTGAAAGAAGAGAAAACAACAAAAAGAACCACATAAAGAGCGTCAGGACGCTACAACAAGATCACATTCATCCGCCCCCAGGGGAAGGGCTACTAGATGGAGTGAAGGCTCTATCTATAAGTATAGTCTACCTAAATTACTTTCCATGTATCTAAGTGGAATTAACATTTAGAAACCTACAACACGAGACATAGTACTTCGAGCGAAATACTCCAAACAAGGAAACCTCATATATATACCATATGTCTCAAATTTTAAATATCTAAACATTAATATTGAACTAAGAGTATTCAAACTGAATGAAATCAATAATTAGAAATCCACAACACAAGACGGGTACGTCGAGCGAAATAATCCAAACAAGGAAACCCTCATGTATATACCATATGTCTCAAATTATGAATCCCTAATCATTAACCCAAACTAAGGCATAAAGAAAGCAATAAAGGAAATAAAGACATTAATACATCGTATTTATATTATCCTCCGCTATTATTAGGGAGATAGAATAAATACCAACATATAATCATGTATACTGTCAAAAGTAAAGTATTTCAGTAATATGTCTCAATGATGAGTCATATCCATAACTGACATCCACCAAAGACTCAGATTATCAATTAGCTATCTTAGGGTAACTCTTTGCAAGATTCTGAAACTTGGCATCATCACGTGCAACGGACTACCCTGTAGGTATCCTAAATAGTGTACACAGCTCATCAGTCTCATTGCGATCTTAGTGCGGGACGCCAACCATATAGGTATCCAAAAAGACGGCTTACAAGCCTTATCGCACCTTTGTGCGGATGGACTGCTAGACAAAGCATCCAAAACCGACTCAATGGCCTGTACGAATGGAATATCGACGCACTACCCGATGTAGTACTGAACTGAGCTCATCAATTATATCCATCTCATGTATTAACTATGTAAATCTGGTATACCGATGCACTATCCTATATAGTACTAAGATGTGCTCATCAATGATATCCAACGAGTGTATGAACAATAAACAACCCAACACTTGACATATTCCCCTTTGGGATACTCATATGTGTGCACCGACACTGTATTTATATATTCGTGAATCTACATGTAAAGAAGTGCGGCTCGAACCCCGTGAACACATCTCAAACAGATACAAAACACAAATACAGAAAACAACCTTAGTAGCCGACTACCATGCTTAGTAGTCGACTACTCTGAGTCCATCCAGAATCAGGAAAATTGGACTAAGTGTGAGTAGTCAACTAATATGAACATTAGTCGACTACTCTGGTATGAAAATGTTTTTGTGAGTCGCACCAGGAAAGGAGTAGTCGAATACACATGTTATTAGTTGACTACTTTGTGTTAAACAGATTTTTGTTTCTCGGGTTTTGATGTTTTTGTGATTATTTCTTGAACAAAACTCATTCAAATCACATGGAACATAGGAAAAAGGTTTTAGTCTTTTGAAATTTACTATCAGAGATTAGTTCACATGATTTAACTCTTGGATTAAACACTAATTTGGGTTTAACTTCATAATTATTCAAATTCTCACATAAAAACATGAATTTTCACATGATTAACCTGGACAAGGTTATAACTAACATTGAACAGAGATAAGCTTGTTTAAAACACGTTCATGTTATTGTGATCTCACAATCTAGGGTTTAAGCATGATTAATTTATAAGAAAAACTCGATAATTTAACAAACTAGGGTTTGCACATGGGTTAAACTTAATTAATAAATTAAAAACGAAATTATTATTAATTCTAATAATCGAGATCATGCTTCTAATATAAACAGCAAGTAAAAACATAAGATCTATCATGAGTTAAAGATCTATTATGATCTTTGGTTAGGGTTATATTTGAGAGTTTGTGTGAGTTGTAACACATTGTAATTCTCCTCTATGTAGTGAAATCTCCCCATCCTCTCCCCGTGGATGTAGGCAATTGACGAACCACGTATATCTATGTGTTTGTGTGATTTTGGCCATTATTTTGGTGGATTGCACTCGTGTTTGGTTTTGGTTCTTCTCTCATCGCTCGCCGACTCGTTTGGTTTACAAGCACGCTTTCGCACGGCGCACGACAGTAGCCTCTCACCCGCAACAACAAGATACTCTTCTGGCAATATATCAATAGTGACTTTTATAGCAAACAATGCCGATGTGACAGGTCCTCCACGACGTCACGAAATTTTAAAAAATAAGTTACTTGATTTAAGTGCCAGCGAGGATCGTTGGTTTCTAATAAAGGCTTAGGGATAGCATCAATCCTCACCTGTACGTCCCTCCAAGATTGGTTATCCTCTAAGGGACGAAGCGAGATTGTTAATATCTTCCCAACATTCTATGGTGGTTTCTGATTGTGACGCCCCTGGGTTCACACAAGGCTGCAGTCCAATGTGAAACCAAGAATGTCAAACCTGCCATGCACCACACCGTGCAATAACATGTTTCACCATCACAATTAACATCTATCTAGTAGAGTCAACAACTGGTGTAGGTACAAAACAGGTAAAAGATAATACGAGATATACTAATGGAATGATAACAGTCACATAAATATCTCATCATCCCACATACAGAAATACATAGCCAAGATCTGAGTAGATAAACTGGAATACTCAACAAGTCTAAATTACAAATATCTGACGAAAAGGAAATAAGGCACACAGCCTTTACAACTTCTAGAACAAGACTCTCAAATATCTAAATAAAAATCTACCGTGGAACTCCAAAAGAAAATATAACTAAAGAGACGGCTGAAGCTAAAATGCATCGCCATCAGTCTACGACTCTTCGGGCTCCTGGCTCGTTACCTGAAAGGGGGAGGGACAACGAGCGTCAAAGCGCTAGCGAGTAACATCACAACCAACCCCAAGGGAACATGGCTCGTTGTATAAGAAAAATACAGTTAATATATAAGAGATCAAAAAAATCATTGATCTTACTAAAGAGGGTTTTAGTATTTAGAAATTTACAACACGAGCATAGGTACGTCGAGCGAAATAATCCAAACAAGGAAACCCTCATGTATATACCTTACATCTCAAATTGTAAACTCCTAAATACCAAACCCAAGGTTCTAGTGCAGTAATAATAATAAAAGAAATACGACGAACACCAGAGCATGAAAACAGTGTTGTGACATAGCCCACATGAGTATCATGTTATTACTTACATGAATATCATGTCAAAATCTACATAAGTGTCATGTCAAACTCACATGAGTGACATGTCAGAAAACAATGAAGTGTCGAAAACATAGACTATATAAATTAAACGTCCAACCCATAGACTGCATGAAGTAAACGTCCAACTCATGGACTGAATATAACCGTTGTCCAACGCATGGACCGGATGTGACCGTTGTCCAACGCATGGACCGGATGGTCATGCATATCCAACACGAGGATTAAATAGCAATGCATGTCCAACACGAGGACTAAGTGGGAAGGGTGTCCAACACGAGGACTAAAAGGTAATGCTTGTCCAACACGAGGACTGAGATATACAGAAAAACCTACTTATATCAATCCACACTCAAATCAGTGTGTAAGTCCCCAATTTATACCCTCAGGTCATCTATCATGCATGGATACATAATAAGACTAAAACCAATGTCAGATAATCCAGGCGAACTCTCGCACATGAGTGAAATACCCCAGAATACACAAAACAGGGGTTATACAACAGACAGAGCGGCGGTCGACCGCACCGGTCGACCGCTCTCTGATACGCGGCTGGCGGTCGACCGCTGCGGCTTCGCGGTCGACCGACAGAGCGTCGCGGTCGACCGACAGAGCGTCGCGGTCGACCGACAGAGCGTCGCGGTCGACCGACAGAGCGTCGCGGTCGACCGACAGAGCGTCGCGGTCGACCGACAGAGCGTCGCGGTCGACCGACAGAGCGTCGCGGTCGACCGCAGCCCTAAAACGAGCCCGGCGGTCGACCGCTCCGGTCGACCACCAAGCGGACAGAAACCCAATTCTGGGTTTCTGTCAGCTCGAAACCTGAAACAAGATTTGATATTCTACGATAACAAGAGTTTTAACGATTCAAAAATCATACTAAAGATAAACAACTAACCCCCAAGCTTAAAATCTACATTTTTAATATTCTAAATCCATGAGAAACAAACCAAAAACATTTTAATAACTGTAAAAAATGATTTAACTCTTGTTTAGGCAATTTCAGATCTAGATCTTATTGATAAAAGTCCTTTGGTGAGCTTTTAAAGTTGAAAACATGATTCTCATAACATGTACCATGTAGATCTACTATCTCTACAAGAAAATACGATTTTTGGCCCAATAAATTCAATAAAAACTCAAACTTTGCATGAAAACAAAAGGGGTTGAGTTGGGCGAGAAGTTACTCGCCTGAGGGGTGTAGATGAACTCCCAAAAACAAGTGAGAATGATCATCATTCGCTGAACACCGATGGATCTCGCGTCGACTCCTCCAAAATCCTCCAAGAACGGATCTAGGGTTTGGGAGAGAAGAGGAGGGGGCTGCTAGGGTTTGTAAAACAGAAAAAAAGAGGTGATTTTCGTGATGTAACATGTATATATATAGCAGCAAACCCGAAACCCAAAACCCGAAACCCGAAACTGGAAATTCAGTCTGACTAGGAACATTCTCTTCGGTATTTTGGCTATAACTTTCTCATACGACCTCGGAATAAGGTGATCTAAGATTTGTTGGAAATCTCTTGAATATACCTACAACTTTGGTATTATACACTTTTCCATATTCTTAATGAATCAGTGAGAAAAATATAGAAACTCTCAACTGGTCAAAATTTCCAGATTCTCACTCTTGGCCTTTGTGCATGATTTGTGTATTTGTACTCACATATATACATATATACATTGAATTGATCTCAAATCAGTTCCTAGCATACTTAAACATCATAATATATTATTTATAAATATATAACATATTTATTATTATTTATCATAAAGTATTCAAATTTTCGGGGTTTTACATTCTTCCCCCCTTAAAAGAATTTCGTCCTCGAAATTCAGAAATCATACTTAAGCAAATAATAATACTAGAAAAACACATAGTGGGTCTAATTCAACCCGCAACCAGAAACATTTAGAATTTTACTCTTGATAAGCATATATGGATATTTATATTTAACAGTCCAGGATAACTATATTCCCACTCAACCCTTAATCGAATGGAACTAGTACGTCGGGCGAAAAATCCAAACAAGGAACCCCCCATATATATACCATGTGTTCCGAAAGATTAAGAATTAAGTGAAAATATCCTCATTCTAGCGTTAAATCAAAATATAACCACACAAATAATCGTACACATAAATCAATGTCAGCTCCGATGGTCCAATCAGTCTTAGGCTCTTTGGAAATCTCCTCCTTTCGGATTTGAATCCAAGAGTCTCCCAACTGAGCTCTGGCAACTCTGTCACTCCAAGATGGCTGCACTGTCACAGCTCCCAAAAATGCACTGGTTCCTCCAATCTCGGGTCTAAAATCAAACTGGCTAAGAGTGATAAGATCCCGATGCAATGAACATCTCAAAGCTGAAATCTGATGTCTACGCTTCCTGCTTAATGTATCTGCTACGATGTTCGCCTTCCCCGGATGATACTGGATCGCGAACTCGTAGTCCTTAATAAACTCAATCCATCTCCTCTATCTCTGGTTGAGTTCCTTCTGGGAAAAGAGATACTTCAGACTCTGGTGGTCTGTGAATAACTCAAACTGCACTCCATATAGGTAGTGCCTCCAAGACTTCAGTGCAAATACCACTGCTGCCAACTCCAAATCATGAGTGGGATAGTTCTGCTCATGCACCCTCAACTGCCTTGAGATATAAGCTACTACCCTCTAAGTCTGCATTAATATGCCTCCCAAGCTTGCTAACGATGCATCATACTACTCTCTGAGTCTACATCAAAACGTCTTCTAATTCTGCCAATGATGCATCTGTATATACGACGAATGTCCTGTCGCTGCTCGGAATAGTCAAAACCGGCGCTGTAGTCAACTTAGTCTTCAAAATGTCAAAGGCCTTCTGGCACTCCATGCTCCATATAAACTGTACACCCTTCTTCGTAAGGTGCGTAATAGGCATCGCAATCTTCGAGAAGTCCTGAATGAACTTCCTATAACAATCAAGAACTGCCGTGACCTTAGCCGGGTCCACTGCTATGCCCTCTCTACTGATGACGTGGCCAAGGAATCTGACTTCTGAAAGCCAAAACTCGCATTTGCTGAACTTGGCATACAACTGATGCTCCTGAAGAGTCCTTAATGCTATCCGTAGATGCTCCTCGTGATCCGCCTCCGACCTCGAGTAAATAAGTATATCTTCGATGAAGACGATCACAAACTGATCTAAGAAGGGACGAAAAACCCGGTTCACCAAGTCCATGAATACTGCGGGTGCATTGGTCAATCCGAATAGCATGACCAAGAACTCGAGAGAACTATATCGAGTAAGAAAGGCGGTCTTGGGAATATCAATCTCCCTAACCCGCAACTGATGATAGCCCGAACGAAGATCAATCTTCGAGAAATACTGTGCACCCTGCAACTGGTCAAACAAGTCATCAATCCTAGGTAGTGGGTACCTATTCCGGATAGTGACCTTGTTCAACTCTCTATAATCTATGCATAATCTCATACTATCGTCCTTCTTCTTCACGAAGAGGATCGGCGCGCCACACGGAGAATGACTCCGGTGAATAAAACCCTGAGCTAATAACTCGTCCAACTGGGTCTGAAGCTCCCTCATCTCAGCTGGTGCCATACGATAGGGTGCGCGGGATATCAGGGCTGTGCCTGGCTGCAACTCAATGCAAAACTCCACTTCTCTCATTGGAGGTAATCCAGGTATGTCCTGAAAGATATCCTAATACTCTGAGACAACTCTAGTCTCCAATAACTCAGCACCCTGATCCCGTCGCATCACCTCCTCGATGTACGCCAGAAATGACTCCGCAAGTAGGTTGCCCTGAGAGGTGGCTACAATCATCTCGGACCCATCAGACGCTCGCAACTTGACTGTCTTCGCAAAGCGGTCAATACTAACATGGTAGGAAGATAACCAATCCATACCAAGGATGACATCGAACTCGGACATATGAAACACTATCAAATCGACTATGAACTCCGACTCGTCTAAACTGACGGTACACCTCCTACAAACGCTCTCCAGAAGCGATACCTCTCCTAAAGGGGTGGAAACAGATAAAAGGGGTGTCTAGAGGCTGAGCTACAAGCTGGAGTTTAGCCATAAATGCATGCGATATGAAGGAATGCGACGATTCCGAATCGAAAAGAATACGGGTGGAAAAAGGGATTCACAAAGAACGTACCCTCCAAAACTGCTCCATTAGCTCCATGATCATGCGGGACTACTGCATATACTCTGCCGGTGGCTAAAGACTGCTCTGTCACTGGTGCTGGAGAATATGGGACAATCTGCCACTGGGAAACCTCCTGAACTGCTAGAACCTGCCCTTCAGTCTTCCGTTGCTGCTGAGTTGGACCATTTCCCTTCTGAGCTCTTGTTGGTGCACTGCGGCATTCTAATGCCTTGTGTCCGACCTTGCGACAGTTAAAACAAGATCCCCGAAACTTTTGCTGCTGACTTGCTCTCTGATCCTGTTGAGATCCCTTCTTATGAGGGCTCTGCTGATGCTGTTGGGATCCAATCAAGGGTCTCTTGTTCTTGCCCTTGTCTCCGGCGTGCCCTCTCTTAGCACTCCCTTCCTCGTCCTTCTGGAACTTAGCTGTCCCATTTTCTTGAGAAATGGCGGTTTCAGCTACTGGTGGTGGTGGTGTAATGTGATTCGCCACAAGCTCCTCGATTGCTGCTATCCTAGTGCGACTCTGCCTGCCCAGCTCTCCGAGTACGAGGCCTACGACGTCCTGTCATCTTTCTGATCATAAGAAAATAAGAGTTGTGAGCCAAAATAGACGTCTATAAATAGCGTATCATGACACAATTTTCACATCATATAGTATTTGCACAACTGTTTGAATTTATACAAAATTAGTTGTCATAAAAAAAAATTCTCAAATTTTGAGATATACGCATATATCGTCCTCACTCATACTAGGAAATCCTTACGGACTCTATACATGAATCCTAGGAAACTCTATCCTAGCTCCACGACTCGACACAGGATGATCCTAAGGATACTGGAACTAGAGCTCTGATACCAACTGTGACGCCCCTGGGTTCACACAAGGCTGCAGTCCAAGGTGAAACCAAGAATGTCAAACCTGCCATGCACCACACCGTGCAATAACATGTTTCACCATCACAATTAACATCTATCTAGTAGAGTCAACAACTGGTGTAGGTACAAAACAGGTAAAAGATAATACAAGATATACTAATGGAATGATAACAGTCACATAAATATCTCATCATCCCACATACAGAAATACATAGCCAAGATCTGAGTAGATAAACTGGAATACTCAACAAGTCTCAAATACAAATATCTGACGAAAAGGAAATAAGGCACACAGCCTTTACAACTTCTAGAACAAGACTCTCAAATGTCTAAATAAAAATCTACTGTGGAACTCCAAAAGAAAATATAACTAAAGAGACGGCTGAAGCTAAAATGCATCGCCATCAACCTGCGGCTCTCCGGGCTCCTGGCTCGTTACCTGAAAGGGGGAGGGACAACGAGCGTCAAAGCGCTAGCGAGTAACATCACAACCAACCCCAAGGGAACAGGGCTCGTTGTATAAGAAAAATACAGTTAATATATAAGAGATCAAAAATCATTGATCTTACTAAAGAGGGTTTTAGTATTTAGAAATTTACAACACGAGCATAGGTACGTCGAGCGAAATAATCCAAACAAGGAAACCCTCATGTATATACCTTACATCTCAAATTGTAAACTCCTAAATACCAAACCCAAGGTTCTAGTGCAGTAATAATAATAAAAGAAATACGACGAACACCAGAGCATGAAAACAGTGTTGTGACATAGCCCACATGAGTATCATGTTATTACTTACATGAATATCATGTCAAAATCTACATAAGTGTCATGTCAAACTCACATGAGTGACATGTCAGAAAACGATTAAGTGTCCAAAACATAGACTATATAAATTAAACGTCCAACCCATAGACTGCATGAAGTAAACGTCCAACTCATGGACTGAATATAACCGTTGTCCAACGCATGGACCGGATGTGACCGTTGTCCAACGCATGGACCGGATGGTAATGCATATCCAGCACGAGGATTAAATAGCAATGCATGTCCAACACGAGGACTAAGTGGGAAGGGTGTCCAACACGAGGACTAAAAGGTAATGCTTGTCCAACACGAGGACTGAGATATACAGAAAAACCTACTTATATCAATCCACACTCAGATTAGTGTGTAAGTCCCCAATTTATACCCTCAGGTCATCTATCATGCATGGATACATAATAAGACTAAAACCAATGTCAGATAATCCAGGCGAACTCTCGCACATGAGTGAAATACCCCAGAATACACAAAACAGGGGTTATACAACAGACAGAACGGCGGTCGACCACACCTGTCGACCGCTCTCTGATACGCGGCTGGCGGTCGACCACTGCGGCTTCGCGGTCGACCGACAGAGCGTCGCGGTCGACCGACAGAGCGTCGCGGTCGACCGCAGCCCTAAAGCGAGCCCGGCGGTCGACCGCTCTGGTCGACCGCCAAGCGGACAGAAACCTAATTCTGGGTTTCTGTCAGCTCGAAACCTGAAACAAGATTTGATATTCTACGATAACAAGAGTTTTAACGATTCAAAAATCATACTAAAGATAAACAACTAACCCCAAGCTTGAAATCTACATTTTTAATATTCTAAATCCATGAGAAACAAACCAAAAACGTTTTAATAACTGTAAAAAATGATTTAACTCTTGTTTAGGCAATTTCAGATCTAGATCTTATTGATAAAAGTCCTTTGGTGAGCTTTTAAAGTTGAAAGCATGATTCTCATAACATGTACCATATAGATCTACTATCTCTACAAGAAAATACGATTTTTGGCCCAATAAATTCAATAAAAAACTCAAACTTTGCATGAAAACAAAAGGGGTGGAGTTGGGCGAGAAGTTACTCGCCTGAGGGGTGTAGATGAACTCCCAAAAACAAGTGAGAATGATCCTCCTTCGCTGAACACCGATGGATCTCGCGTCGACTCCTCCAAAATCCTCCAAGAACGGATCTAGGGTTTGGGAGAGAAGAGGGGGGCTGCTAGGGTTTGTAAAACAGAAGAAAAGAGGTGATTTTCGTGATATAACATGTATATATATAGCAGCAAACCCGAAACCCGAAACCCGAAACTGGAAATTCAGTCTGACTAGGAACATTCTCTTCGGTATTTTGGCTATAACTTTCTCATACGACCTCGGAATAAGGTGATCTAAGATTTGTTGGAAATCTCTTGAAGAGACCTACAACTTTGGTATTATACACTTTTCCATATTCTTAATGAATCAGTGAGAAAAATATAGAAACTCTCAACTGGTCAAAATTCTCAGATTCTCACTCTTGGTCTTTGTGCATGATTTGTGTATTTGTACTCACATATATACATATATACGTTGAATTGATCTCAAATCAGTTCCTAGCATACTTAAACATAATAATATATTATTTATAAATGTATAACATATTTATTATTATTTATCATAAAGTATTCAAATTTTCGGGGTTTTACACTAATAAAGGCTTACTCCAACTTATAGTCCACCATGAAGCATTGAACAAGTTACCGGTCTCGAGAATGTAGAGCTTTATGTTTCCATGATCGGGCCCTTGATTTGGAAGGGGAAGAGAAGTTAGAGACAAAACTCTGACTATCATGAGAAAAGCCCGACCATTGCCCCATCGGCACTCAAAGGTCTTGAGGTAACAACGAAAATGCTGTCAAAACAATAATAATATAAAACAAATTAAAGAGTTAGAAAATTCAGGCCTGATTGGGAGCAGTCGTGATATCACTGCCCTAGAAGATTAAGGACCCGCCTATCGCCCTGGCGCAGTTTGTCCTTCTCTCCCCTAGCCGAGTAAAATCCCCGAATCGGCCGGCTCTCTGCACATCGGCGTGAGACACAGTGAGCTTATTGCTCAGACTGGAAACAGTTGCCAGAAAATAGCAATATGTACAATATGTAGCCGAAATCTTTTCTTGGAGGCTATAAGAGTAAAGAAGAGAAGAGAGTGTAGAGATTTTCCTCTTCGTTGGTGTGAGATCTGAATGAGCTCCAAGCTCCTTTATTAGGTGATGAAAGGTGTCTTTATAACCCCCGCTGAATCCAAGGGACGTTACGCACGGTTAATTTGCCCTTCCAGTTTACCCCGCATGCAGCCGCGTTTAAAATGTCGCTAAACGTTGCAAAAAAGAAAGCTTTGAGAAGCATAAAGGTGTGCGGCTGCCGCGCGCGGGCTTGGCGTGCGCGCCGGCCGTGCTGTGGTATAGAACCGCAAAGCCCACAAAACCCAAAACACTATTCAAAGCCCAATAAGGAGAGAACCATTATATACCCTTTACTATTCATCTCATTTTCCGATGTGGGACTATTCACAAAGGCAAAATTGCCTTTTCATGAATAAGCTTCCAACAGAAAATTAGGGCCTGAGGCCATAATTGTGGATTCAGGTTTGGTGGTGGTGTGGAAGCAGCAATGGTACATTGGTATTTGTTTCTCTCCTTCCTCCTTTATTTATATGGTTGTTGGTGATGTGTTCTATGACAGCAAAGGAAAAAAAACACAAATGGTGATACAACCTAAGATGTGAATGAAACCATAGGAATTACTGAGTAAGGACAAGGGGCTCGAGCGGGTTATGTGCCTTCGCTTGAATGTACTCTGTGGATGAATATAGCTTGAAACTTCGCGTCCAGATTAGATATCAATTCCCGCATTGAACGGGCTATGTACATTAGGTTAGTAAAACATCGTACAAAGTGGGTGCCCTTTTGGGTGTGGATAAAAGGGCTGAACAACTATATTAGGGGATATAAAGAGAAAGAACAAATTTTCAAATTAAACTCATTCCGATTATTTTTAAAAAAAATCGACTCTATCCTCTTTTTTTATAAAAATCGACCCACTTTGGGGTCACGTCAACATCGTGGCCCCAAAGCGGGCTGATTTTTTTAATCGCGTTACTAAATAGTCGGGGTTGGCAACCCCGACTAATTTAGCACACTGTCTAATTGGTCGGGGTTGGGAACCCCGACCAATTCGAAAGAATTTTTCTAAACTTTTTTCTCTATAAATAAAAGATATGCAGGTATGAAAAAGGTACTTTCTGTCCCACTTACCTTAAACAATTGAGAACGAAAAAGCTGAAGGGCTAGATATTTTAACGTCCTTTTCCTTAACTAAGTTTTTGTCTGCAGTGGGCTAGCAGCTATTCGTAGTTAGGTCCCATACATGTGCGCTATGTCAGATAAAGGCTTTCGAATTTGTCAGGGTTCCCAACCCCGACCAACTAGAAAGCGTACTAAATTAGTCGGGGTTGCCAACCCCGACTATTTAGCAACGCTGATTATACAGGGGTCCTAAATAGTCAGGGTTGGCAACCCCGACTGTTTAGTAACACAATTAAAAAAAATCGGCCCGCTTTGAGGTCACGATGCTGACGTGATCCTAGATTCTTATAAAAAAAAAAGGGGATATGATCGATTTTTTTTAAAAAATTGGGAACGAGTTTAATTCTAAAATTTGTTCTAAAGAGAAATCTCACGACACATGTTCTACGCATGCATCCAACATGTACACATGTGACAATGCCGCAATGATGATGGTTCCCAGGTGCCTTTTCTCCTCTCTACAGTTGAATTCATACAGTCAAGTAAAGGAAAGGAACGACACATGTTGGAATTATTAGGACAAAAGGGTTGGAATGTGTGTATGAGATATTAATTATGGTTGTCTTTATACAGTCAACTAAAGGAAAGAAACGGCACTAGGTTGTTGGAATTAGGACAAAAGAAATGGAATATGTGTATGAGATATTAATCTCGTAAGATGTTTTTGGAAGGTAACTGCATAGTGTGTTGGTCAAATTTTACAAGTTAATACCCTATATTTTATAAATATAAAAGTTTTCATCTAAAAGTTTTTATATAATATTCATATGTTAATTTTAGAGCTTTTTAATCATTAATATTGATTAAATTACTATTAAACCAATCCAAATTCTAATTTAAATGTATCATAATTGTATTTCAAAAATAGTATTTAGAAAGATTTAACCATAAATTCAACAACTTATTAATTGGAATTAGGACAAAAGAAATGGAATATGTATATGAGATATTAATTCCGTAAGATATTTTTGGAAGGTAACTGCACAGTGTATTAGGCAAAAGATTGTAAATAATTCTCTCATTTTTAAATAACTATTATTGCTATAGGACAATTTTTGAAAACAGACCCCTTTGTAAAAATATTCCCAAAAAAGACCCGTTTCCACTTTATTTTTAAAAAACGACCTAGTTTCAGCCTCAGGGCTGAAACTGGGTCGTTTTTACGAAAAATGTTCTCAAACTTCACGGGAGTTGAACTCCCGTGAAGTTTTGTTTTTAAAAAAACTTCACGGGAAACTACCGTGAATTTTGAGAACATTTTTCGCAAAAAACGACCTAATTCCAGCCCTGAAGCTAAAACTAGGTTGTTTTTTTGCGAATAGTTTTAAAACATGTCTTTTTTGGGGAATATTTTTACAAAAGGGGACTGTTTTAAAATTTTGCCCTATTGCTATAAGCCTCTAAACCTCACTTGTCCAAAATAGACACCCCCAGGCTGAATGTGAATGAGATGCATTTAGATTACTATATGATCATCTAAATTGATATTTGTTTACATGTGAATAAAGGGTATAAAGCACTTTCATCCTAGATAGAAAGAGAAATCGAACAGAACATGCTTTTGAACGTCTAGAACATTCTCTTATGGTAATTGATGCAGGACATATTAGATTTAGGATTCTAAATGATTCCTTTTTTTAGTTCATATATTTGGTTAGGGCGAGTTGTTACTTTTTTTTTTTGATCAATGAAAAGATTTATTCATTCATCAAAATGAACATTGCGGTACATCATAATACTCAGCTAAATGGTCTGAGATAACAAAACTGAAGAAATTACAGAAACTCAGAAGAATCAGGCAAACCAGGCGGCGGTCGACCGGTCCGGTCGACCGCATTCGTGCACAAGGCTTCCTGTGCGTCTGGAAGGAGATCGGTCGACCAGTGCGGTCGACCGACGGTTCTCTGGAGTTTGGGTTTTCTACTGAGAGCTGGTCGAATTTGAGCAGCCAAAGAGAGAGAATCATTGCATCCAATTGTGAGAGAGCTTTGAGAGATCTAGAGCTTTGTTTTAGGGTTTGGTCTGAGAGATTTGTAACCCTATTTGTATTCTCTTGATTTCTAGTAGAAAGAACTCCCCCCTCCTTGCCCCGTGGACGTAGGCAACTTGCCGAACCACGTAAATTCTTGTTCTTGCTGTGATTGTGGTTTGCATATTATTTGTGGTTTAGTTCAAGTTATTGTTCGTGTTGCCCTAGAAAGCTTCCGCCGTGCACAACAAAAACTTCTATACAAGCTAATCCTCTAAACACACAGAGATTCATAAATTCTACTTATTGACTAATGGATTATTAAGGATAATGATCCAGATTTCAGTCTTTATATCTCTGACCAATTGCATAGTGTTCCTGCACTTTCCCTGAAAAATCCTAGCATTGCGCTCCCGCCATATATTGTAGATAGTAGTTGTCAATGCCAATTTTTTGAGCTGCTGCTTAAGGCCTTTCCCCCTCAGCCTGCCAACAAACCAGTCTATTATACAATTCCAATAGATGGATCGCCAATTAAAGCACAGCCACTCCATTATGCAATTCCACACTTCACATGAGTAGGCACACTCGAAAAACAAATGGTCTCTGGATTCTTGTCCTGTGCACAGACAACACATGTTTGTGTTGATAACACCTCTCCCGAGAAGTCTATCTTGGGTGAGAAGTCTGTTTTGAATAGCTAACCAACTCACAAAAGAATGTTTAGGGACAATGATCACACCACCTTGGTTTTAATTCATAGATAACCCTCTGTGTATAAGAACACCCATTTGGGCCTTTTATAACCACTTGGTCAGGCAGTGAGGAAGGCAGTGTTACCTGAACCAACACTCTTGCATAAGCTAGCCTTTTCCTATTTGCAGTAAGCTTATCAGTAGCAATAGGGTGACCAATAAGACTGGCAATTTTGCTTATCCCCTTTTCATTCCACAGATTCAGTTTTAATGCAGGAAACTGGATCCACATAGGGTAGATGTGTTCATCAACTTTCTCAAAATCATCCCCCATAGACCATGCTTTTAATAAGAAAGGTCTTGAGCCAAAAAACCAAGGTCCACTCATTCAAATTATCTGTATTTAATTTTGTAGCTTGATCCAAATTGACAGTATCTGAATCAGGTTCTTTTGAAACAGAAATCAATGAAACAGTATCAAGTTTTGCAGAGGAATCTAGATTCGAAGCAGATAACAATGGACAAACTAGATTCGAAACAGAAGTCAATGGACTAGATCTAACTTCTTTTGAAGCAGAAATCAATGGAATCGAAGCTGATTCTTTCCCCAAATCAACTTCATCAGCCCAAGAAACTCTATTAGATCTACTAGAGATAGGAGATTTACCAAAAGCACCCATCATCTGAGATCCCAGAGAAGTAGTAGTTTCAAGTATATCCGCCATTGTCTTTTTCTTCCTTTCTCCCTTGGGTCCAGTTGAACCCATTATACTTGAGGGAGATTCTTCATCATCTTCAACAAAATCGGTATCAAAATGATCACCAGGAGTAGCTAAACTTGGATTTACAGCTCTAAGACCAATGCTAAGAATCTTTTTCCCATTATTTCTCTTTTTCCTCACTATTTTTCTCAGCAGGTGTGCAAGTTAGCAACATCTAGATCCCGCTAACTTGCACCACAGACTGCTCTACATACAGTTTGTCCTTGTACGTGCTTCTAGCATGAAAATAAAGCTAGCATACAAACTGACTGGTTTTGAGTCAGCGTGGTGGAATCTTAACCCCCATGATCAATCTAGCATGTTGTTAAAATATACTTTTTTTTTATCAATGAAAAGATTTATTCATTCATCAAATATGAATATTGCGGTACATCGATCATAATACTCAGCTAAAAGTCTGAGATAACAAACTTCTATACAAACTAATCCTCTAACACATAGAGATTCATAAATTCTACTTATTGACTAATGGATTATTAAGGATAATGATCCAGATTTCAGCCTTTATATCTCTGACCAATTGCATAGTGTTCCTACACTTTCCCTGAAAAATCCTAGCATTGCGCTCCCGCCATATATTGTAGATAGTAGCTGTCAATGCTAATTTTTTGAGCTGCTGCTTAAGGCATTTCCCCCTCAGCCTGCCAACAAACCAGTCTATTATACAATTCCAATAGATGGATCGCCAATTAAAGCACAGCCACTCCATTATGCAATTCCACACTTCACATGAGTAAGCACACTCGAAAAACAAATGGTCTCTGGATTTTTGTCCTGCGAATAGACAGCACATGTTTGTGTTGATAACACCTCTCCTGAGAAGTCTATCTTGGGTGAGAAGTCTGTTTTGAATAGCTAACCAACTCACAAAAGAATGTTTAGGGACATTTAAACTACCCCAGATCACCTTAGACCATGGAACATTATCAGCAGGTGGAAGAAGAGCCTTATACAGTGTGGACAACCTGAGCTTCGCATTTTTATGGCAGGAGCTAATAAGAAGTTTAAGGTTGTTTACCCCCACCACACATGGTCAAAGCCTTATCCCTTGTTCTAACCAACTGCTTCCACATCCAAGAATCACTTGGTTTTGCTTCCACATTCCAAATATCCCTGTTTTTTAGGTAGTAATCATGTACCCACTTGATCCACAAGGTCTCCTTATTGTTATGGATGTTCCAAATGCATTTTAAGGCTGAAGCAACATTCCAAGTATGAGCAGAATATGGCAGGAGCTAATAAGAAGTTTAAGGTTGTTCACCCCACCACACATGGTCAAAGCCTTATCCCTTGTTCTAACCAACTGCTTCCACATCCAAGAATCACTTGGTTTTGCTTTCACATTCCAAATATCCCTGTTTTTTAGGTAGTAATCATGTACCCACTTGATCCACAGGGACTCCTTATTGTTATGGATGTTCCAAATGCATTTTAAGGCTGAAGCAACATTCCAAGTATGAGCAGAATATATCCCCAGCCCACCATGTCTTTTATCCATGCATACTTTTTCCCAAGAGACAAGAGGGGATTTAAAAGATTGCTCAGATTTACCCCACAGAATTTGTCTGCATATCTCATCGATTTTTTTCAAAACACTAACTGGAAGTATGTAATTTGAAGTCCAGTATATTTGAATTCCAAGAATCACACTTTTGATAACCTGTAGCCTACCTGCATAGGAGAGGTTTCTATGCTTTTTCCATTTTTGAAATTGTCCAATAATCCTTGTGAATAAAGGATTGCAATCCATGAATGATAAACTTTTGGAGATTAGAGGAACTCCCAAATATTTAATAGGCATAGTGCCTGTGGAGAAACCCAGGAGGCTATGGATGGACTCTTTAACAGAATCCTCAATTCCAGCATAGAAGATAGAACTTTTAGTAGAATTTGCCTCTAAGCCTGAAATGTCATTGAACTCCTTGATACACTGATAGAGCTTAGTCATAGAGTTAACATCCCCTTTAGCAAATAAGAGTAGGGCATGGAGTATCTATCAAGGAGATTGAGTCTGTTGGACAAGGATAAGATGTTCAAATATCATCCCTTTAGCAAATAAACCAGTTGTTACTTAGTTATGGCTAAATGGCATTTTAATACCTTATAGTTTCACTCTCTTAGCACTTATATACCCTCAGTTGTATTTCCTAGCATTTATATACCTTGAGTTGGTCAAATTTGACAAGTTAGTACCCTATCTATTGCAAATGTAAAAAATTTTATTCAAAAGTTCCCATATAATATTTATATGCTAATCTTATAACTTTCACTCTAATAAGTTTGTTGAATTTATGGTTAAATCTTTCTAAATTCTATTTTGAAATACAATTATGATACATTTAAATTAGAATTTGGGTAGGTTTAATAGTAATTTAATCAATATTAATGGTTAAAAAGCTCTAAAATTAACATATGAATATTATATGAATACTTTTAGATGAAAATTTTCATGTTTGTAAAATATAGGGTATTAACTTGCAATACTTGACCAACTCAAGGTATATAAATGCTACGAAATACAACTGAGGGTATATAAACGCTAAAGAAGTGAAACTATAAGGTATTTAAGTGCTATTTAGCCTTTATTTATTGGAGTACAATAGTACAATAGTGAGTTAAATTTTTAATAACATGTTTGGTTCAATTTGTTATTAACATTTCTAATACCTATATAGAAAACATGTCATGTAAAAAAAAACATGCACTTACTCTGCCGAAATGTTCCCCTCGCTAAAGGATTGCCAACTCAACAACCTCTACATCTTTCAAGTGTATAGGAAACATGTTATTTAAAAAATTTTAAAAAAAAAACATACACCGCAATCGCATATTTTAGACCCATTAACATACTTTGCTGCTTGCAGCTCTTCCATCATGTTCAGTTCACAATGTTCAGAAGGTTAAAAAGAACTTCCCAATGTAGCCACCAGTTATAAGCCATGAACTTACCGTGCTTCACAAAGATAAACCACATCAAAGAATATCTCATCCTTTTAAATTTGATACAAGAAACTTTGAACATCAATCTTGCCCTTGAGAATGCAAAAAAAGTAAACAAATAAAATAAGGAAACTTCTTAAATTAAATGAATTTCTAAATAGCAAAAAAAAAAAAAAACACGTATTGAATTCGTGACTCAAAATTAAAACTACCTCAAGCAAACATCAACGCATGAAGAAGGGACCGTCCCGTCACTTATAGTGAAATCTCCTGCATTCACCCAAAAAAAAATTAAAATAATAATAATACAATCTTTTTGATCATGACGATGTTTGGTCGAAGTTCTCGTCATCACCATTAGAATCCTTTTGATCATGATGATGTTCGATCGAAGCTCTCGTCATCGCCATTAGAATCATAGCGCTTTTGTTCCGTCATCATTCTTTTTGGGCTCAATAAACCTTATAATTTCCCCTACTTGGCATTTATATATCCTAACTCATTTTTTGGCAGCACTTATATACCCTAAAGTTTTTGAATTTTACATTTTAATAACCTAAGTTACGGGGGCATGAAAATTTTCCCTCTAGAATTCTCGTGCGACCCTCACGTGC
This sequence comes from Asparagus officinalis, assembly GCF_001876935.1. Lineage (NCBI taxonomy): Eukaryota > Viridiplantae > Streptophyta > Magnoliopsida > Asparagales > Asparagaceae > Asparagus > Asparagus officinalis. The sequence continues at coordinate 104,174,107 of NC_033796.1, forward strand.
TGACTTCAGAACTTTTAGCCCTTAATTTTTCTTCATCCAAATAGAATTTCTTTTTTTTAAAACATTTTCTAAGGAAGAGGGAAGAGTGCACTTTGAGTGTGAAATTTGCAATTTAAGGGAAGATTTTTGAGTTTGTTTGTCCTTCGAGCTTTATAGTGGGTTTATCTCCTCTGATCAAGGACACTAGCTTTTTTGTTTCGGGTTGTGAACAATTGATGAGCATCGGAATCTGAGTCTAAACTGTTCTAGGGGCTGCTCTATTTCTTCTGCTGGCAGTGAAGTGAGCTTAGCTCCTCCTGAAACCAGTAACAAATCCTTAGTGTAACAACTTGATGTCATCTGATGCTCAAGATTACCTAATTAAAAATGAATAGTAAAATTAGACTTCACAGAGTTTTCTTACCAAGATTACCTAATCCATTGCGAAAAGAGGGCAGTCCATGTTGCATCATCTAGTCGGTGTGTATAAGCTTTAAGGAAGCTTCCTCTATAATTGAATTGTCCAGGCGTCCCTCGCGTGAGTTAGTTAAGATTCGCTAGCTCACGCGAGACGAGATTCGATCAAATCTGCTTAATATACTGGGAAGGGCTGAACAAGGGTCAAGACGCATTGACCGTTTTGAACTTGGTACAAGCAGTGAAGCTCGACTCCTCGTCTGATACGGGATGTTCTTCTATCGGCTGCTTTTGGGGGATCAGATTTACGGCATCACAGCTTTGGTGACAAAGCACGTTATATCCTGTGTCATATCTTGTGTTCTTTCATGTGTTTGTTTCTTACGATGTCTCAAAGAGTCTCGCGTGTTTTGATCAAGACTTTTACTGCACACTCCGATGCACAATACATCTGAAATACTCAAAATTAAGATGTTTTCAAGAACGGCAAGTTACTTATACATTTGCTTGATACATCTGCTGGTTCCTACTTCGGCTAAACGCAATTTTGATTAAGCAAAATACATACTCGAAGTATGTATTTTGCTTAATCATGGACAAGGTATCTTTCTACAGCTCTTACTAGACACAACTATAAAGTTTCACCCTGAAACTGAAAAGGCAATTACTTGTCTGGGAATTATAGACAATGATGAAAAATGTCTTTATGGGCTGTTCATAGTTGTAGGCATAACCGTCAATTTCCACATAAAAAGAGAGCCATTTAAAGAGAAATTCTGATACTCAGCTACTCTACTGAGCTAGCACCGGCAGCAACCAAAGCCTATATAAGCAAAGCTATTTTCATTAAAAATTAACATAGATAATACCTCTCCTTGTTAATATAACCACATCTCACAGTAATCTGCATTGACATACATATATGATCTAAAAATTCAGGACAAGGCCGCCGAAAGGGAACAAACCGTCCCCTCCCTTTGATGCTTCATGCCTCATGAAACAGAGCAAAATAATTTACCAAGCTAATCCTAGCAATCCTCTTTCTTTCGCCCATCTCCATCCTGCATCGCAAAAATATTAAAATGTTAATAATGTAGAGAAACTATAGAATGTTGGTAGTACAAAATTAGTCTGAAGCACATTTATCTACCATAAAGTTGATGATAGTAAGGTAACAGTTAAAGTAAGAAAGGGAATTAATAAAACAGAATACATATGTGATACTAGCGCTCACGAAATAAGTCGAAGCATTTCTCAAATGATCATGACTAATGCGTACGAAACGGCCATATGAAACTCCAGCAGATAAAAGGAAACAACATTGAGTGACTTGTTTTGTTCTTTTGACATATCTTTGCTATGAAGAAATCTGCTCTAGGATTTGAATAAATTAAATAAAGTCATGCAATTAAAATGTCAAAGGATAGTAGAGGCTAGGACACTGCTTAGAACATCTCCCTCCCTCTCTTCATACTAATGTTCTCTCCATGGCACTTTGATGTAGAAAGATCATGTCTTACTTATTTCATTATGCTCTCACTAATTCCACCTTTTACTCAAAAAAAGGGGAAACAATCTCAACGTTATACGCTGGTTTGTTTGGTGCATCCTACCAATATGGGACTGGAAACAATTTGTGCTCAGGGAGCAAACTGTATATCCATGCAAATTGTCGCTTAATGCATAATCATTCCCCACGCAATGCCATATTCATTTGCTTTCCAATTGGACATAAGAACTAAGTTTGTAAACGATATGTATACCAAAAAATGGTGGTCTATACTCTTAAATGCAAGGCAATCTTCCTTCTTATTTAAGGTGTGCTCAATTACTGAATTCTGTATTCCAAGAAGTTGTTGGTAACATCTTTAACGATATTGTTAAGAAAAGAAATATCAATGCTTGATGATGTGACCAACAAACAAGGCACTCTCTCCAAAGAACTAGAAAAGATTTATAGCCAAAATAGTCGATATGACTACAAGGGGCTTTTCAGAGGTCAACAACTTGAGGAGAGACCAGAGGATGAGAGGGTGTTCCGTGGGATGCCAATGAGGAGAAGCTCGACGTTGTTAAAGTGAAGTCTATGCTTGAATAAGTTGAGGTAAACGATTAGATCAGAGTCCAAGCAGCTATAATGCAATAGAGCAGGCCAACTGAACATAGCCAGTTTTGGGCATGCTCGGTGGAGGGTCACGCACAAGAGGATGAAGAGTGGCAGCAGTGAACGTTCTATGATCAATCTGATTCAAGCACAAGAAGAGTTTGGATAGGCCAGGATTGAGTGTGAGAAGAGTCTACCAGTGATTTCCTAGAAAGAGGATTGCATGTGATGAGATTCCATCGCAGTGCGTGGACTAGGCCACGACCATGGAAGGGGGTGAACGATCTCGTCGGATTGGAACATTTGTAATTTAATAGTGGAAATTAATAATGATGACAACATAACTTACCATGACACCTCATCTGGGCTCTCATATCTGTGTCCCGTATCCGTGCCCAACTCCAACACTCGTTGGAGTGCCTTGAATATGTGCATGTATTTATTCAGATGTGTACTCAATTGTTTAAAATATCTTCCAGCTTAAAAGATTTGTCAAACACCTCTTTGATGTATATCTTTTAGTTTAAAAGATTTGTCATACACTTCTTTGATGTAAATCTTACGCTTAACATCCACTTTCCGCAGCTCACTAAACACGAGATAGGTTCATTTAAGTCCATATCCAATTCAAATTTATGATATAACCAGTTAACAAATAAGCAGTTTCCAATTTATAATCTATTTAATAAAGGAACATAAAAAAAGTTGGAATTTTAGTTTTCTTAACATGTGAATGTGGTCCCTCGGATTAAATAAGTGGATGAGAATAAGTCACCTCATTACTAAGCACCAAGTTTGTGCTTGGACCAAGCATACCTATAATACTACCCTTCATTTTACAAATTTGTCTTGTTTCATACTCGCATCAGTATTGTGCATCATAGATGGAAACTATATATATATAAGTCATGCCCCTACCCTTCATTTTACAAATTTGTCTTGTTTCATACTCGCATCAGTATTGTGCATCATAGATGGAAACTAATTAACTTTGAGGATAAGGCACATATAAATTTAGTGACGATGGCGAGGGGTAATAAGAGTATGGTTGCGAATTTTTTTTTGAAAGACGTTGGACAATGAATCTGAAAAATGAGGTTAGGATCTATCAAGGCTACAAGGCAGCAAATAGAGAGCACATAGATAGAGCTAGCAACTAAGGGTAAAAACAAACTGAATCGAAACGAGTACTAGGATATCTGAATTCACATTCAGTCAGTTGGATGTCTTAGAATTCAAATATAATTCAATATGAATATGAGAGTGATATTCGAAATCGATTTGCATGTATAGCTAATGAGTTATTAGATATTTATGCATGTTTGTTAGCCCAAGTCATTAAAGCTTTAGGCTATCAAAATAATGGCCATGGTTTGAGGATTATGACATGTAGCTTTTTTCCTTTTAATATTATTTTTGGGTGTTTCTAGATATATATATATATACCCTCCAATTTGTGTATTGTTGATTTGTCTCAAATTTTTATAGGAATTGAATTGTAGAGTTCATAAGATAAAGGCAAAATAACACTTAAATACCTTATAGTTTCACTCATTTAGCACCTATATACCCTTAGTTGTACTTTGTAGCATTTATATACCTTACTTAATCAAAATTGTCACTTTAATATCTTATATTTTGCAAACGTGAAAATTTTCATACGAAAGTTCCCATATAACATTCAAATGTTAATTTTGGAGCTTTCTAACCATCGATATTTATTGAATTACTATTAAGCCTACCCAATTTGTAATTTAAATGCATCATAATTCTATTTCAAAAATAGAATTTTAAAAGATTTAACAATGAATTCAACAAACTTAATAGAGAAAAAACTATAAGAATAGCATGTAAATATTATATTGGAACTTTTGAATAAAAATTGTCATGTTTGCAAAACATAGGGTACTAATATGCCAATTTTGACCAATTCAGAATATATAAATGCTACGAAATACAACTGAGGGTATATAAGTGCCAATAGTGTGAAACTATAAGGTATTTAAGTGCCATTTAGCCTAAGATAAATATAAAATTTAACAAATTAAATCATGGAAATAAAATAACATAAACAACTATTTAATAATCAAAAGACTTTCGAAAATACATTTCATTAAACTCTATTCGTTTATGAACCAAATATCAAAATATATTTGTTTACTATTAAATGAACTACCGAATTGAATATAACCGACTACTTAGATGAGTAACTAACGAACTATGTCAATTATTTGGTTCATTGCCACTCCTACTTGTGATGACATCCCCTCGATGGCCTTGAAGTTTAGAAAGAAGGGTTCTCTGATATCACGTTAAGAAAATAAACTTATAATTTGTTAATCATTGGCAAGTTAATACCTTTTATATATACAAATATTGCAGAATATATATAGAAATGTTTGCGAAAGGAAAATTATAAGAAAGCAAATTTAGAATATATAAAACTCTTATAAAGGAAGATATTATATTAACATATGTATTAGTCCATTTTGCTGGAAATGAGGCAAATTTGAATAGTGTATCAGTGATATTAATGGGTCAGCTACAATATATTGCCATGAGATCCACGCCTAACCAAATGGTAAGTGTTTTATTTTATATCCTTATCAGTTCATTATTATGAGTGCCATGCAAATAGCACATATAAATATTTTTTTATGATCAAACGTCAAGTTTCATTTTCTTGATAAACTTTCACAAGATTAGATTTATAACCTTATAAATAACACAACAAAAAATTTATTTTCATCTGAAGAACATACTCATTACTCACTATAGTTGTCAGACCGTTCTTTTGAAAAGGCCACCCTTTACATTTTGGAGGCTAGGTAACCTAGTGCTTGGAACATGAAGTGCTCTATATGTTAATGACGAGATGACCTTGATATCAACTATTATCTTGAAAACATGACATAAAAGTTAAAAAGAAAAACATTTTCCTCTACGTAGTTTGGTGCTAATAAGGAGACAAGACAATAATCATTAAACTCAAGGACCTCCTTACAAGTCTTCAGTATTAATGCATACTGAAATATCATCTTCTGCGTTTCGTATTCATGTTTGTTATTGGCCATTATTGTCTTTCATGTAGAGAGTTTCTTGTAAAAAGTTTAGACATTGTTGAAAATATCTTATCTTTGAGCATGTCACATCTATTCTGAATCAAGACATGCAACAGAAGTCTAGATCAAAATGAACAAAAGACCCTTGAGATATCATAAAGAATAAACACAAGATTAAATGTGCTTTGGCACTACAGCTCATGCCCACTAGAGAAGGAGATGAACGCACTAAAGTTTAAAAGACGTACAAAATTAAGAAAAAATCGCAAATTCCATACATCAATGCATCCTTCACACCTATTGAGAAAATGTAGAAGAAATCCTAGCAGGATGAAGAGAAATATCCTCCTTGACCCTCCTTTAGTCATGGTTTTAAATGTTAGCCGACATTTCAGACATGTCAGCCGACATGTCGAATCAGAGGCTAGAGCAACACAGATATGACCATTTCAAATCGGATATCGCTTTCGAGGTCAATGTCGGACATGTCTGGGGATATTGCAGACATATCGACCAATTTTCAACCTTGAAAAATAAAAAATCGACCGGGTTTTTTTGAGCTGATAAGTATTAGGGTTTGGGTTTAGTACTCAAAACCCAAACCTGATTAATTCTTTTTTTACCCTTTTGTTCCCATAGTAACCCGACAGTAAATAATACAGATTAGGGCAAAGAAAAAAATATTTCTCTTTTTTCCGCCGCGATCTCCTCTCGATTGTCTTCGTCTCCACAAATTGAAATTGCGAATTCATAAAAACATGATGTAAACAATAAGTTTGAACCGTAGCTTGAAATCAATCCAAAGTCTAACACTTAATGTCAATTTTATGCAAGACACTTTACTTTATGTTAATTTTATGCAAGGCACTTCGAAAGTTCTAGTTAGACGATGTGTATTTTATTTATTTGTTGGCATAATATTCCAACGTTTCCCTTCAAGAAATGGAAAATAACTCATGTCTTGATGATGAATACTCAACTCAAGTAGGATAAGCTATGACAAGACAAGTGTATTCCATCTTGGTGACAAAAATGAGTAGAAATCCATTCGATATGGCAATCCGATATTTAGTATATGTACCCCGACATATTCCCGATTTTCGCTATCCGACATGAATTTTAGTTGTCTGATATGAACCCGACATCCGACATTTAAAACCTTGCCTTTAGTGCAATACGATGGTTGTGATAAAGATCTTTTAACCTTCAATGCAACATGAAACTCTCGATAAATATCCTTCATTGCATGAATTAATTATTTTTAAGTTCTTTAGCATTCTCATACCATACTAGTGGTCTCAAATGATTGACAAAGTAATCTCAAAAAAAAAATTAAAATGCCAATCATTTACCTCAAGATGAAGGATAAACCACCAACGAAGGGATGTGGTTGACTTAATTGAATTCTTCATATGAAATTAGCAATTTAAGTTTTTGTTAGTGTATTATAATGGTAATAATGATTTTAAGTAAAAGAGACAATCTTTGTTAACTATAGAGAAAATGGAAAATGCAAAAGTTCATTATTCATCTAACCCTAACCTAGTTTAAGAGGATATTATAAAATATGTATGAGATAAAACCATATCTAATCACATCTCATAACATCTCAACAATATCTCATAATCTCCTAAATCCACTAATACCAAATTATCAATAATAGTAACGCTCCCCCTCAAGCTAGAGCATACATACTATATATGCCTAACTTGTTACAAATGGAATCATAACAGCTAGTTGCAAGACCTTCGCTATTGTCACCATTGTCTGAAATGCTTGAAGACGTCAGCAATCAGAATATTGTTGTCACAGCTAGTAGAAACTCTAGGCAAGTAAGTCAGTTAAACAAATCCTATATGGGTCAGCCAATAGAGAGAACCCCTAGGCGGGCTAGCCAGTAGAGAGAAACCTTTGATAGGTCAGATAAAGAGGAACCCTAGGTGGGTTACTATAAAAAATTCCTAAGCAAGCCAACCAGTAAAAGCAACATCGTAATCAACTACGTACTTTTGCGTCCAACCATCAGGAGATGAGAAGAGCGATACTATTCATGATGAACAGTACATTAGGTCTATTCATTAGTGAAAAGTACTCATGATGAATAGTTCTAATGTTTTCCCCTTTTGAGGTTTTCAATAAAGATTTAGTAAACAAGTAATATAGAAGTCAAAGATGTCGAAGTCACAAAAGATTCTATCTTAGCCGCCGAGCAGAGCAGAAAGGCCATGCAAAACCCCCTCGACGACCTCGAGATATAAAAAGATGAAAAAAGATGCTAGAATCAAGTAGGAAAATGCAAACTTTCATAATTCATCTAACCCTAACTTCTCTCAAATAGAGTTTAGGAGGATATTACAAAATAGATATGAGATAAAATAAAATCATATCTAATTACATTTCACAATATCTCAATAATATCTATTAAACCTACTAATACCAAATTATTAATAATATCTAACATCAACATTATTGTTACCTTTGAACTCAACTAGCAATAGCTCCTAAGTTATCATCTTATGGTGAGCTATAGTAATCGGCTCACCAAATTTATGATCGGCGTCGTACATCTTGTTCAACACGTCGTTAAATGTATATGGTAAAACTCTCACATAATTTTGAGTCTTCTAAAATATGAATCAAACTAGTTTGCTATGTTGATTTTTCAGACAATTTAACAGTCATCCCTTCTACATATAGCTAAAACAATAATCAGAAATTTCAAAACAACATAATTTTTTCTAAATATAGATCATGGTGAGTGCAAATCACAATGGGGGCTGCCGATTATCGTTTCGCCTAGCCTGGTGGGCTAGCTCATGATAAGAATATGAGCTCACCATCTCATTTTATTATATGTTTCTATTATTTATAAAAGACAGAAATCCTCATAACCTAACTTCATACCCTCGACGAGTACAACCATGAAGGAAAATTAGAGTGTACATCTTTTAATCATTTGCGAAGCGAATCACTCATTGTTTACATTTGGAACACAAATGCCTGAGAATTTTGATGTACCATTGTATCCAAAATTTTATGTGCATTTTATTCCTTAGTGATGGCTAGCGATTTCATGTCATCTACTTTGAATCCTAATAAAAGTTGTTACAAAATCATCTATCATTTTTCTCTAACCCTTTTATTCTCATCCTTTCCTGGTCCTCTCTACCACTGTAAAGCATCACCAAGAACAGCACATTATAATTGTTGCCGCAACCTCTCCATTAGAATCAATTATGACATTACCACAATGACAGATACCACACATTCACTTCCTGACCCACTACCTTTTTTCCCTCATATAATTGTTGTGACATCATTACCACTTTCACTACCTTTCTTACTACCTCTCTCAATGTCTCTAGGATCATTGTCAATTCTCTACTATCTTTCGTTAACACCACCATCATTTCCCGATTTCCAACATCCTATCACCAACTACCATTGTTATATTCACTATAAACATTGTCACTTCCCCCACAAAAATGTTATTACTTCGTAAACAATTTTCATCGATATTATTGTTTCTATCAGCATCAGTGTTTTAAAAGCGATGCGCTTTAGTGCCTGATATGCTTAGGTGAGGTGATTTGATAACTTAGCGTCTTGCATATAACCACACGATGAAGGTTACTACTGCAAGCACCTTTTGGCGCTTCAAGAGCTCACCTTGATGCCTCATGACCTCGCTTTTACGCCTCAATTGCTCCCTTAAGGCATGCGATGCAAGGCACTAGGTGTTTACCGGTTCTTCAAATTTTGAGGGTGCAAAAAGTGACCTATAAAGTGAAGTTTGTTTTTATTGTTGCATGTCGTTTTTTTTGTCGATTGTTTGCTTTTTCTGTTGGGATGTACTTTACTACTTATATTATCTTGAGGACATGCTACAACTTGAACCTTAGGTTAAAATTTTGTTACATAATTATTTGTGTTAAGAGTTACTAGTTAATAATACTATATTCAATATTTGATAATTACTACTCACTTAGACGATTTACGACTTATTAGATATATGACTTTGAAAACTTGGCTATGATTAATTTATATTATTGCTATTCATTGATATTTACGTATTGTTTGTAATGTTTATGAGCTTTTTAAAACATTTATCACATTGGTTCACTTAGGCAACTGGCTTTTGGCGCCTCTCGCCTCAGGTAACATAGGACCTCATCGCCTTAACCTCACCTTTTTCTTTTAAAACACGGATGAGCAGCATTCTCATCGAGAATGTGACAATGTTGGGTCCATTTCTATATCTTCCATATTGTGTCACATTTCTTTATAAGGTAAGTTAGAAAAGTTGCTCAAAAATGTCATGCCATTAGGAATATTTTTGATATGCCATATGCAGAAATGTTAGTTTCTCAGGAATGTACAAGAATCTAAATTCCTATGAATTACATTCATGGAGTATTCCACGTATGAATAAATTGCATTTGACGCTTGTAAACAATGTTTTAAATATCGACCGATATGTCCGACATGTCGGTCGGCATATCGGTTTGAGGGCTTGACCGACACGACATGAACGTTTTTAACTCGTATGTCGGTTTTCAGGGTCAAATCGAAAATATCAGGGTCATCTCGGACATATTGGCCTATTTTTTAGCTTTGAAAAATCGGTCGATATGGTACTTTTTTTTAAGATCTATTTTTTGTTATCGGTTTTGGATTTAGTGATAAATACCCAAACCTGTTTGACCCGTTCTCATGTTTAAGGGTTTCTTATGAACACGATAGAAAGAATTTATAAACCCAAATACATATATTATTTACTTTTTTATATGTTTAGTCTATAGAATTTATAAAGTATGCTTATATTAAATTTATGAATGCATAGATCATATTTAGGACATGATATTATACATATGCGCACTACTCGATATGGCAATCCGATATTTAGTCAACGTGCCCCGATATATCCCCGATTTTCGCTATTCGACATGAATTTTAGTCATCCGACATGAACCCGACATCCGACATTTAAAACCTTGCTTATAAAGACCAAATGTTGAGATAGTCCACTTTTGGTTTAAAAAAAGAGCTTTTTGACCCTTTAATCACACAACAAAATGAACATTCCCTTTATGTGATGTTGTAACGATCTAACATTCTTTTCAAATTCAGAATTGATGTCTACTTCAGATAAGTAAGATTCAAACTGACAATCATCAATATTAAAACAAGGTCCATCATCATGATCTTCAACTATAGGTTGGGACAATGATCGAATCCTTTTTCATTAATACTTGGACTCTGCTTCCTCTCTCTAATCATGCAATTTAGTCGATGCTTCATCAAATACTGGCTCATGCTAACTAGTGTTCTACATCATGCAACTTAGTCGATGCTCCATCAAACACAGGAAGCATAGTGCCCCTTGTTTCACCTGGCTATGCAATAAGATATAACGAAAAGATTTACAAACCCACTTACTCCCTTCAGCACAATCAATCTTGTACAAATACAATAAGATGTTGTTGCCATCCTTAGCCTCCAATCTTCTTCTCCATATACTTTAAGCAACTCAATTTCATGAAGTACCGCAACTTCGTTGATGGATAGAAACATTAGCACTTCTTGTCATTGCATAATAGCGGATGTTAGAAGATAATCTTGTATCTGTGGCTAAAAATCGGTCTTTAAATTCTAAATAATAATAACTTGGTTGAATGAGCTCTCGAGCAATGGCGAGGAGGCCACATGAACAATCTTGAACAAGCTAAAATTGGAGTAATACAAAACCAATCACTATCCATATTAAACTAAGCTTAATTTCATGCCTAAAGAATTCTCAAATTTAATAATAATAAATTTCTAGATTAAATAACATATAAAATAAAAAAACTTAAACATAAATCTCATTAGGTATGACAGATATACAAACGGAAACTATTGGGAAATAACCTAGTATATCATGAAATCCTAATTGGACTTAGATGGAGGATTGAATTTGATAGGAAAGAATCAATTTCAATTGGAATTGAAATTTAAATGGAAAAGGCTTAGAATTGATAATTCAAGTCAATGAAGGTGCCCTTTACGAATTCAAGATATGAGGAGAAGTCTTTAATACCCATTTAGGGATTCATCGTAAATCAAGCCATAGGAAAGTCAAGAAGAGTTGCATATAGTGAAAGAGAGGTAGAGAGAACTAAGGAAAGAAATCTAGAATTTTGAGAGATTTTTCTGCGACATTGAGAAAGGATTTCTTGTGGATTCGTTTAAGAACACAAGAATAGATTGTTTTTTGTAATCTCTGATATAAAGAAGACTCAAATATCTTCGCGTGGATGTTGGTGATTGCCAAACCATGTAAATCCTCATGTCTTTGTGCTTGTGTTCTATTTTTCTGTGGTAGGAACCTATTCTTTTAAGTTTGAACATGTTTCTCAGGGTTTCCACATTGTCTAGTGATCGTTTGGTCTACAACAAATGGAAATATCTAGTCATGTGTTTCCGGTGATGCTTTCTCCACGCCTCTACATTGATCGCAGATTGGAGCACCGCAATCGATGTCCTGTTCCAGGGGGCATCCTTCAACATAAACAACAACAACATACTAAATGCATGAATTATGTATAACTAGACTTCATCTATCAAGCTATGAGAAGAAAGACCTAGAGATGGAAAAGGTACATCCCACAATGAAACAAAAGAAAACATTTCAACTTACCAAATAATTAGTAGCTTATTGGATTATGTGGTGGTAAATAAATGCATTAGAAAAGGGTTCTACATAGTCCTAGTAAACAACAACAACAAAAAATCAAAGGTTACAACCGATGTTGCTTGAAAGTGACAAGACAGAGAAATAATTACTACAACTTAAAAACATTAAACTGCACAGCACTAAAATAAGTACTAGACAATGAAAGGAGTTACTAATTGTGAACATTATCAAGGTCGTGGCTTACTTTGGCTAAAGCATTCATCGAATCATGACTATAAAGTACTTAAAAGGACAGACGAAGGATGAAAGTTGAGATAGAAAAAAGCAAATTGATGAGTAAACACATTTGAATAGCTCCAGATTCCTAAAAACTCTCTGTTGGATCACGTAGGACTGAACCTTGTTAGCCAAATATCCACAAAAAGAGTTATGGGTTATAATTTTAACCACGACGCACATTTGTTTAGTACAAAAATGATAACAAGTAACAAATTTGGCTTAAAAACATTGAACTAAATTAGCTTATATCCTGTTTCATTGTTTCCAAGTAACTATTCAACTTTAGAAACAGATATATTAAATCATTAGCAACAAAACTTACTTTAATAAAATAATAATAAAAAATAAACTCAAGTTAAAAGGATGTGAGGAATGATACATGATCACATATTGTTTTTCAGACAACTGTACAGTTAGATTAGTATAACAAACTTCCCTATTTGAACCTAAAAAAATAATCATAACATTTCTATATATAGAGAAAGAGAAAGCAAACAGCTAAGCAAAAATAGACAATAAGAGCTACTCATGGAAAAAATCTAAAACACTTACAGTCTCTCGGTAACGTATTTCGGCAAAGCGGACAGCTGTTGTTCACCCTTAGCCACGTTGTGATACAATCCCGATGAAAAAAATGCCTGCACGGCATCTGCCCAGCTATTTCTCCAGTTCTTATGCCACTTAAGCATATTGTACATCGGTCGCCACTGCTTGCAACCTCATAAGCAATTAGATATCTTGCTATTGCTTCATCTGAGGCTCTGATGGTTTGATTTTGAGGTAGCCTCTCAGACAAAGCAGCAATATACTCTTCTGGTAGCATATCAGTATTTACTTTTATGGCAAATATTGCTGATACAGCAGACCATCCTGTCACAAAGTCACGGATTTTCTGAAAAATAACCTGCTTGATGTATGTGGCAGCGAGGCTTGGGAGGGTAGGGATTGCATCAATCCTCGCTTGTATATCCCTCCAAGATTGCGTATGCTCCAGGGAGGAAGCAAGATTGTTGATATCTTCACGATATTCTATAGTCGATTCTGATAAAGGCCCAATCCAATTCGTAGTGCCATGTGAAGGATCAAGCAGGTTAACATTCTCAAGAATGTATAGCTTTAGATTTCCAATACCAGGGCCATGGTTTGGAAGAGGAAGAGGAGAGATAGATGAACGTGCGCCAATCAGGAGAAAGGCGTGACCATTGTCCCACTGGCTCTCAAACATCCTGAGGTAACTACGAGATCTCGGGTCTGAGGCCATGATCAACAATGCAGATTGGCGGTGAGTGTCGCGGCAGCAATGTTTTTAGGTGATTTTTTTTCTCCTTCTGTTAATGGTTGTTGGTGATATGCTCTAGGAAAGGAAAGAAAAAACACAAATGGTGAAACAATTTATGAGCAGCAAGAAACCACACGGATTGTTGACTGAGGACAAGGGATTGGAGTGAGTTCTTGCAAGATTAATTCTATATGATATTTTATGGAAGGTATTAAAAAAGATTGCAAAGCATTGTACCTTATCTTGAATGTAGACTGTGGATGAATATTGCTTTAAACCTCACAGCTCTAGATTAGATCTCAACAGCAACCTTGAACGGGCTAAGTGGGTGCCCTTTTGGGGGTGTGGATAAAACTCTCGGAGATAAAAAGATGAATCTCATTACACACGTTGTATGCATGCATCCAGCCTGTGCACACGTGTCAGTGACGATAGTTTCTAGGTGCCTTTTCTCCTATGGTTGTCTTCATACGTTACATTAAAGGAAAGAGATAACATAATGGTTGTTCGAATGTGGACAAAAGAAATGGAATTTGTTTATGAAAAATTAAATTCTGCAAGACATTTTTGGAAGGTAATTACTCAGTGTATTAGGTAAAAGATTGTAAAGCATTACATTTTGTTTAAATGACTAAATATACACGAGTATTGCTCTAACCCCACTTGTCCAGATATTCCTCATTTGGTGCTCTATTGTCACTCCACTCTCCTGTAACTTGCTTATCAAAACATAGAAAGGAGCAACGTAACTTCCTTATAGATACTCTCACAAAAAATTCTGAAGTATTTTTCTAAAAATAACCTGGTGCAATATGCTCTCAGAAAAAATAGGGATTCTAAGATGCCATACTCAATATGGATCAACATACAATTGACCATACACGATATCATAATCAGGAAAAAGTTCATGAATAATCTAAAAGTAACCAATCCCTAATTTGTTGTGATGGTTGGCTATTACAGTCATTTGAACAAGGTGGTGGGGTAATTATTAAGGAAACTAATGAATGCTAAAGGGCTTTAACCAAAGTATATAATAGGATTCAAGATAAACGGGCACACGCGTGCGCGCACGCTCTCTCTCTCTAAAAGCTCAATCTTTGCTTGAGACATATCAAATTAACCACAACCATAGTTCTATCACTAATATCCAATCTCAAGGCTCGATTACTTTGGTTCTGCAAATGCATAAACTAATTAAGTGCAAAGAACGCATGAACTTACATGAAAGAATATAATTATATAATGTTATGTTATAGCAGTTAATGGTCAATCAGGCTTCTCTCACTTGGAAATCAATATGTATAGCCTAGTCCTCTCAGGTACATATGATTTTTGGTTATATATATATAGCTCTAACTGCTGCAGCCCAATACATCCACATCCTCAATTATTTTTCACATAAGCCTAGATAAATGAAACTTGTAAACTAGATGCGCTCCAGAAATGTCTTTCTCTAGCATGTATTCTGCTCAATGGAAAGGATGACTAGTTCTTGTTCGAACTAATGTAGTTTCATAGTATAGAGTCATGACGCATGATAGGCTATCAATGATTTCTTCCTATCAATTATAAGAAAGAGGAATTCCTCCTATTCGAATTGATAATTGTAAACAATGGTCGATCACATTGTGACTTTCTCCAACCCTTGTATAGAATACAAAATGTATCTGCATTTTTCTTGAGATAAATATTCACTTCATGTAATACAAAATGGATTGCAGGTGGCAATACTCTGTGCAGTAATATTGGGTGCACATAATAAAGATTTTGGTAATCGGGACCTTGTTAAAGTGAAAAAAAGGTGCAGAAGACCTTTCCAACAACTTCTGTTCATGAATAAGCTCATATGGAAGGTAACCACTGATACATCCAATGAACATTGCGAAGCTTTCAGCCTTTCCTGAATGAACCTGGACATTCCTATGGAGCAAGTCTAACTTTGAAATTCTCTATGGAAGTAACTAGTAACTACGTCCTGAATAGTTGCAATTACATCTTTTTTGAGAGGGAAAATCTTCTATATGAAGTAATTGCAAGTAATTGCGTCTTTCAAGTAATTGCATAATTGAAATCTTTTACGGGAAGTAACAAGTTACTATATTCACAGTAGTTGCAACTTGTATGGAAGTAAATTATATCCTCAGCAACTGAAAACTAAAGGCCACTGGTTTCTTCCCTCTCTAAAGGGTTGCCAACCTCTGCATCTTTAAAGTCTAAAGAAAACATGTCATGTAAAACAACAAGCACTTTGGTTACATATTTAGACCCACTAACATATTTTGCTGCTTGCAGCTCTTTCTGCATGTTCAGTTCACAATGATAACAGAGTTCAATGTAGGTAGCAGTCTTCTGAAGAGAATTTACAAACTAAAACATGCTTCAGAAACATTTCAATACAAGAAAGATTCAGTATTAATCTTTCTGCTGAAAATAGAAAAAGATAAATAAAGGAATAGATCAAATAGCCTTACTTGCAAATTAACTTGTTAAGTTAAAGAAATTCCTAACTAACAAAGAAAGAAATACTTTTTGAACTTAACATTGACTCAAAATAATTTATACTAAAAAACTTAATGTGGCACTTAAAATGTACCTCAAGTAAACATCAATGCGTTAAGCACTAACTAACCAGCAACAGAAGAGCCCATTATATAGCAATGCGAGTGCGCAACACTCTTCTTCCTCCATAATCTTAATCCCCTCATTGAGTGAGACCTCCTGCATTTGCCAAAAAAAATTATTTAACAACAAAATTTAAGAAACCTGACAAAATCAAGAAGATAAAGAAAATTTTCTAACCACATCTGACCTCTGTGGAAGCTATGGCAAATGATGGCAGTTGCAGTTGTGGAAAGTTATGCACATCAAGGTTGACGCTGATCCCTTGACGCTGATCCCTATCATTGCTAGGAAGGATTATAATTTCGTTGCATTTTCCTGATATTTGATCACAGTAATGTTTGGTTGAAGCTCTCATCATCGCCATTAGAATCCAGCGCTTTTGATCTGTGAACATTTTTGCTTCCATGGAGCTCTTCGGGTACTTTGCCTGTGAAGGAACTGAGAATTCGAGCTTCTTAGAAGTACTTATTTAGCTTGAGACCCCCGGAACAAAATCAAATAAAAAGATAGATTTCTTTTATATTAATCCATTACATCTTTATTATCTTGAAATTTGTCCTTTAAATTTTTGGAGATTACTATGTCAATTGTTTGACAATTAATAGTATGCTATATGTAGATGAATGCTAAAGAACATGAGAAAATTTAATTCATGCAGTGAAGCGCCTTATCAAATGTTTCATGTTGCAATGAAGGATAAAAGGATCTATGTCGAAAGTCTTGTATTGCAGTGGTCGAGAGTCTAAGGAAGGAGATTTGTCTTCATCCCATTAGGATTTCTTCTAAATTTTCTCAGTGAGTGAAGAATGCGTTTGGAGTGTAACATTTGCAATTTGAGGAAAAATTATTAAGGATTAATTACACTTAAACTAGCTCAACTCTCGGGGTTTTCCACATAATCCCCCTAAATTGTCTATTTTACTTGCACCTCAAAACTTTGGAGTGTCTCACATAACCCCCTGAACTTTAAACTATTTCTAGCAGACTCCTTTACCTGTAATTTGGCAAATAAATAAAACGTCTTTTAGAGTCAGACCCCCACCCCCTACCCCCTATTTTGTCATTTGCCATTTACATGCAAAAACCCCTCCCCCAATTGCGAGGTTTTTCTCTCAGTCATTTTAGTTCTTTGTCAATTACATGTAGGAGAGTCCGGAAAGAAAAGTTCAAAATTCAAGGGGTCATGCGAGACACCCCATAGTCTAGGGATGTTGAGTGAATAAACAAAGTTCAGGGGGGTTATGCGGAATATCCCCAAAGTTTACAAGCGCGTGGGCGCAAATTAGCCCCATTCTTAAATTTGTGTTTCCTTCCGTTCATTCCCACTGCTCGTGCACATGAACTTTTGGTTTTATCTCCTCTGCTTGTGCATATGAACTTCACCAACAAAGCACCTTATATCTTTTGTTTGTTTTTTGTGATATCCCAAGTCTTGTAATGTTGATTTAGTTAAGGTATTTAACAGAAACAAAAGCGCGCCAGTGTTAAACTTGAGCATGTGCCTTTACAATAGCTTATTGATGACCATAATGGTTTTTAAATAAGTACTAGGAGTTCTCTTATTTATTTAAACTACAAATTTTCAGTTAAATACCTTAACTAATCTTATCCTAATCCAACCGAACTGCAAGCATAGCCAGTACAAAACAAATGCAAACACTTCTACATAGTAGTAATCACATAGGATGGCTGTTTTATTAGGCTTCTAAAAGTAGCGAGGATAAGATCAGCTTTTGATTATAAAATCAAGTTTAAATCGATTAGCTATAAAGCCCACCCACATATGTATTTAACTCCAATTCAAACCTAATAACCATGCCCTTACTGGAAACTATATATGCACATGTTATTTGTGCAAAAGCTACCTACTGTTTTCCCTTCTCTCTGTGTAAAAGCTACCAAGAGAACCCCTCCCTCGTCTTCTTCTTCACATGGGGAAACGAGAGAGAGAGAGAGAGAGAGAGAGAGAGAGAGAGAGAGAGAGAGAGAGAGTCTTTCCACCCACTGGAAAGCATGATCGTGGAATCTGTGTGGCGAAGATCGTCGTAGCTATCCATATAAGAGATTGGTGAAGTTGCAGATCGTCGGGTCAATCGCAGGGTCCATCGTAATTATTTGGTAGAAGATAGGTGCTCTTGCTCCTGTTTCTTGTTTTCCTTATCGTGTTTATCATCCCCAACATTGATTCTACTGTTGATCTATCCCATGTACCATCTTAGATCTGTAGTATGGTTGTTTCTTCAAGCTTATTTCAGTATATTATAGGACCTGCATGTTTTATAGTAGATCTAACAATAAACTAGGGTTTTGATTTATTAGGTTTTTGTAAAGTTTATATCTTTCATGTTGCATGTGATATATCACATCAGATCTGTAGAATCACACCATATTTATTAGAAAATTAAAAACTACAGCAGAAATCGCAACTTTGGCGGAAACAACAATGATGATGATGTGACTAATGACAGAGCACAACTCAGCCCACTATAGTCAGCGGTGACCTCATAGGCTCATACTACTGCAAACCAGGAAACAACCACCGACTAGACCCATAGACAATCGCCAAGCCAGCACTCGGCCATCGATAAAGGGTGTCAAAGGTGAGCAGACTAGGCGTTGACCGCCAGTTGCTACTGCTGATTGCCCCAAACCCAACCCTGACTACCATGTTGCCCCTGTGAGAGCATTTTGATATACTATTCATGTCTATATACATGTTTGATTATTGCATGACAAAATACTCTCACATTTGTAAAGTTAGCCGAGTATACTGTGCTAATAAATTAACCATTTGACATGTTTACCTGACATGAACTACATGCTGGTAATTATGACACCTAGGTAAGTAAACAATGTGACATATTTAGAACTAGATGATAGGGGTACTATTGAAACGTACACAATGACGAACTATATGTAACCGTGTTTGTGCATGTCTTCATGACATGAAGTGGGTATTGAACAAGATAATAATAAATGGCAATTGATGGAATGTCCTGAGTTGAGTTATGTAAATATACCTGGCAGCGTAATGTGAAGCCTGAGGACGACCCCGCGTGCATTGATCATGTACGGTTTGATGTAGAACACAGTGCAGATATATTCATGGAGAAACGGGACCGTCAAAAGCTCATATAGGGGCCCAGTCGAAGAAAATAACTTGCAATAAAGAATGGGTCATATCTCTTAAACCGTACGTCAGAATTGGACGGATTATATATGTAAATAGTATATTTTTTCGAGACGAAGTCAACCAAACCAATTGTTGTTCGGTTTACCACTGTTTGTTTCGTGAAATTCCCTCCGGATTGAGAGATATCAATAGTTTTTATTAGTTTTTTATTATTTTAGGTAATGCTCTAGAAGTTTGTTTTGATTAGGAAGCAAATCCGATTTGATTCCAAATTTGGTCGATTTACTTCCCTAATCATAGTCTTTTAAGAAGAGTTTTGTTATTTCTACTTTTGCCAAAGTTCAAGTCATAGTAGGAGTCTTGTTTATTTTCTACTTAAGCAGAGTATTGTAAGTCCCAGAAGCATAATTTTTTTATCAATAAATTTCATCTTTAATATTTTCTTCATGAACTCGAAGTTCTTCATGGATTTGAATATCGTTCTTTGTGGATTCAGAGAACACCCCCAGATGGATTCCGAGGCTTTTACTTCCGTACTGTGTTAATTGGTATCAGAGCCTTGTTTTTTCGATCCGATGGCAGACAATAAAGCCCCTATTTCTCAAACTGAGTTCGATGAGTTTAAGACTGATGTTAATCAAAATTAAGACTATTGTAGATCAACTTGCATTGGCTATGGAGCGTCTGAACGCGGTAGGAGTTTAAAATCGTGTTGATGGTCGCCAATAACATGATCTGACTCCACAGGATAAATTCAATAGCGACGGCGATAACTATGAAGCCCCACGCTGCGCTGATGATCGCAGAGAACGCCAACAACGAAACAATTATGATACTGGAGGGTTCAAGATGAAGATGGATCTGCCATCTTTTAATGGGCTACTACATATCGAAGAATTTCTTGATTGGGTTGCAGAGGTGAAGAGGTTTTTTGAGTATATGGAGATCCCAGATGAGCGAAAGATTAAGTTGATGGCCTACCGACTTAAGGGTGGAGCGTCTGCTTCGTGAGAATCAGTATGCCTAAATCGATTCCGTCAATGAAAGCCGAAAGTCAATAAGTGGGAGAAGATGAAGAAGTTGCTAAAAGCCCGATTCCTGCCAAGTGACTATGAGCAAGTCTTGTTCAGACAATTCTAGAATTGCAAACAATGTGGAAAAACAATTGATGAGTACATGCAAGAGTTTTATTAGCTATTACCCTGCAACAATTTAAATAAGAACGAAGCCCAACAGATGTCTCGTTACATAAAGGGATTGAGGATGGCGATACAAGATCGTGTCTTTACAACAGACATATACTTTGGCAGACAGCCTATCCGAAAAGACGGAGTGACAACGTAGACAGAATAATTTAGGAACATTGGCAGCTTCTGATGGTTCGCGCAAGAATTTTAATTGTGGCTAGAACAAACAGTCTCAATTTGCATCTGATCAAGATTCTACAGCTAAGAAGGGTACATGACTGACAACAACAACAACAAAGAAGGTTACACCATCAAACCTATATGCTAAACCCGATCCAATCAAGTGCTACAGATGTAGTCAACCTGGTCATCGATCCAATCAGTGCCCTAAAAGAAGTGTTGTGAATATAGTATATCGTAGTGAAGAGGATATAGACCAAAATGATGCTGAAGACTGGTGGTGACAAGGTTGAATATCCTGATGTGGGGATCAACTCTCATATATTGTGCGACGATTATTATTGGCTCTAAAGACAGAAGAATCACCCAAGGGCATTATAATTTCTGCACGATGTGCACCGTGAAACAGAAGACTTGTGATGTTATCATTGATAGTGACTGTAGTGAGAATATTGTCTCTCGGCATATGATGTAGAAATTAAGTTTGAAGACAGAGAAACATCCTGCTCTCTACAAGATCGGTTGGATTCGTAAGGGTAATGACATGCAGGTTAATGAGGTGTGTCGGGTATCTTTTTTTATTGGCCGTAATTATGTTAATAAGGTGTTGTGTGATGTAGTTGAGATGGATGCTTGTCATATGCTGTTAGGCAAACCATGGCAGTTTGATATTGATGCCACACATAGGGGAAAGAACAATGTTTATATTTTTAGAAAGGATGGTCGCCGAGTTGTGATCATACCTCTTACAAAGAAGAGACCAATCAAAATAGATGTTGCTGAAAAGAAGATATTTTTGGTCGTTAACAATGAAGATTTTATAAAATATTTGAAAGTCTGACGAGGTTTATGCTCTTGTTGTATCCGAAAATGAGGATTCTACCTTCACCAAAATTCCACCCAAAGTATAGACCATCTTGCAACAATTTGACACAGTTATGCTTGACGAACTTCCTTCCAAATTACCATTGCTTTGAGATATTCAACATCAGATCGACTTCATCACTGGATCACGCCTACTAAATCTGTCACACTATCAGATGAGCCCGAAGGAAGGGGAGATCTTGCAGAAGTAGGTGGACGATCTCATCCAGAAATGCCTTATATGAGCTAGCATTAGTCCGTGTGTTGTGTCAGCATTACTAGTCCTAAAGAAGAACCGAGAGTGGCGCATGTGTGTGGATAGTAGGGCTATCAATAAGATTACCGTGAAGTATCGATTTCCTATCTCTCGACTGGAAGACATGTTGGATATGTTGTCTAGATCATAAGTATTCTCCAAAATTGACCTCTAGAGTGATTATAATCAAATTTGCATTAGAGAAGGATATCGAGTGGAAGACTACCTTCATCAAGACAAAAGAATGCTTGTATGAGTGGTTGGTCATGCTTTTTGGCCTTTTCAATGCTTCTAGCACTTTCATGCGGTTGATAAATCACGTATTAAAACCCTTTATCGGCAAGTTTGTTATAGTTTATTACGATGATATCCTAAATTATAGCTAGAATGAGCCCGTGCATCTGGACTAGGGCTGGGCATATTCGGTTCGGTTCGGTTTTATGCCCAATCCGCATCCAATCCGAATTTTTCGGATGCTCAAAACTCTCATCCAGATCCAGATTTTTTTCCCCTTCATTCGAATATTCGGCCCAACCGAAATTCGGTTCGGTTCGGTTCGGTTTCGGTTTTGAATTTACAAAGAGTTCTATCCAAAGACTTCTGTTGTGAATTTGCAAGCTGGACATTGTCCTCATGATGAGGTTTCTGAGCTCGCCAACAAAGCTTTATTAGACTGGTTATCATCTTTAGAATAAAGTTTTGAGTTGATATAATTACGCAGAGAACTGATGTTTTAAAGATGTTGTTCATATAATACAACATGCTTATCTCTTGTAAGTATCATGTACATAACACATTTTGTGATTGATTTGAATCTTATGTAATTCTCAAGATCTTTTCTGCGAAATTTTTTAACTAAAGTTTAAGTTTATTTAATTACACGGGGGAGTGATGTTTTGTATGATATTGTTCATATAATGTAGCATATGCATTTTTTGTAAGTGCATCATGTGCATAACAAATTTTCTGGATTGATTTGAATCTTTACTTAGTTCTCAAGGATATTTTTCTGTGATATTGTTGTACTCATTGCTTGAAACTGCTCCTTGCGCCGTTTGAATCTATTGGATGATAACAGGAAAAGTTTTGAGGTATAAGTTTAGTCTCTAAACCACCCAACAAAATTCGGGTCGGTTTTTATTTGGGCGGTTCAGGGGTTCAAACCGGATCCAAACCGATTTAATTCGGTTCGGGCGGTTTAGAGACTTCTTCTCATCCATTTAATTCGGTTCGGTTAACCGGTCCGTTTTTTCGGGCGGTTTTTTTGGTTGAACCGGTTTTTTTCGATTTTTGCCCACCCCTAATCTGGACCACTTGAGGATTGTATTAACAGCTTTGCAGGAAAACAAGTTGTACATCAATCTAAAGAACTGTAACTTCATGACCAGTAGTCTATTATTCGTGGGCTTTGTAGACAGTGCAGAGAGCATCCATGTTTATGAAGAAAAGGTATGTGTTATTCAAGATTGGCCCACGCCGAAGACTGTCAGCGAAGTTCATAGCTTTCATGGTCTAGCAGCTTTCTATGGGAAATTTGTTAGAAACTTCAGTAGCATCTTTGCGCCTATCACTGAGTACATGAAGAAAGGTAAGTTTAATTGGGAAAGATGCAGACCGTAGCTTTGCACTAATCAAATAGAAGTTGTCCATAGCACCAGCGCTCGTACTTCTAAATTTTCAAAAGGTGGTTGAGGTTGATTGCAATGCGTACATCGTAGGAATTGGTGGTCTCCTATAACAAGAAGGGCGTCTAGTTGCTTTCTATAGCGAGAAACTCAGTGAAGCTCGACAAAAGTGAATCATATATGAGCTAGAGTTGTATACCATAGTCCAGTATTTGAAACATTGGGAGCACTATTTGATCTTGCGAGAGTTTCTGCTTAACACTAATCATTAGGTTTTGAAGTTCATTAATATTCAATAGTTAAACAATCATCAATCGTATGCATGCTCGTTGGATCGCGTTTCTGTAGCGTTTCACCTTTGTTTTGAAGCGCAAGTCTGGATAGCAGAATAAGGTTGCAGATGCATTCACTCAAAGAGCTGCTTTGTTAGTGACTTTGCAGCAAAAGTGACTGGATTTGAATACCTAAAGGAGCTCTATGTAGAAGACGAAGACTTCAAAGAGATTTGAAACTGTCAACAAAATCAGGTAGTCAGAGGTTTTATATCCATGATGGTTATTTATTTCACGGAGATTAGTTGTGCATAACTCAGAGTTCACTAAGAGAGCAGATAATACGAGACCATTATGATGACGGGTTAAGAGGACATTTGGGGCGTGATAAAACGATTGCTTCCATTGAAAAGAGAGATTATTGGCCTCAACTGAAGAAGGGGACAAAAAAGTATGTGCGGCGTCGTCTAGTTTGTCAAGTTACCAAGAGACAATCCCAAAACACGGGATTGTATACACCTTACCTGTTCCTGATACACAATGGCATGATATCTCGATGGATTTTGTGTTAGGACTCCCTAGAACCCAACAATGTATGAATTTTGTTTTTATTTTTGTTGACAGATTTTCAAAGATGTAAAATTTTATTCCATGCAAGAAGATAGCGGATGTTAGCAACATTGCCAATGTTGCCTTTCCAGTGATAGTACGCCTTCATGGAATGCCAAAGTCTATCACGTCTAATCATGATTCCAAGTTCTTATCCCACTTTTGGAGGACATCATGGTAGCAATTCAATACTTCATTCAAATTCAGTATTGCTTACCATCCTCAAACGGATGGCCAAACTGAAGTGATAAATCGCACTCTCGGTCACCGTCTCAGATCCATCTCTGGCGATCGTCCAAAGCAGTGGGATCTTGTTCTGGCACATGCTGAATTTGTTTATAACTGTATGGGGAACCGAACTATAAGCATGGCTCCCTTTGTGATTGTATATGGAAGGCTTCCAAACCATTATCTTAATCTAGTTCTACTACCTAAGCTTCCGCGACATAGTATTGTTGCAGATCATATAGCTAAAAAGATACAGACTATCTAACAGGAAGTGAAGAGAAGATAGAAAAATCTAATGCTAGGTATAAGGCGGATGCTGATCAACACAGGAGGAAGGTGTTTGAAGGAGACATGGTGATGGTGTTTCTGTGAAAAGAGCGCTTCCCAGTGGGAACCTACAATAAGCTGAAGAACAAAAAATATTGCCCATGCAAAATACTGAAGAAGATTAGTGACAATGCTTATGTCGTTGACCTTCCTGTAGATTTGGCTATTTCTTTTAGTTTTAATGTTACATATTTGTTTGAGTATTACCCACCAAAAGGAACAACTCTTCATGCGGCTATAAGCTAGAGGTTGAGTTTTTTTAAAGTAGGAGGGACTGATGTAGAACATACTGTGGATATATTTATGGAGAAACGGACCGTTAAAAGCCCATATGCGGGCCAAGCCGAAGAAAATAATTTGCAACAAAGAACGGGTCATATCTCTCAAACCGTACGTCGGAATTGGACGAATTATATATGTAAATCATGTATTTTTCGAGACGGAGTCAACCAAACCGACTTTTGTTCGGTTTGCCGCCATCTGTTTCACGAAATTCCCTCCGAATTGAGAGATATCAGAGTTTTTATTAATTTTTCACTATTTTAGGTAATGATTTAGGAGTCTGTTTTGATTAGGAAGCAAATCCAGTTTGATTTTAAATTTGACCAATTTACTTCCCCAATCATAAAGAGTCTTTTAAGGAGAGTTTTGTTATTTTTATTTTTGGCAAAGTTCGAGCCATAATAAGAATCTTGTTTATTTTTTATTTAAGCAGAGTATTATAAGTCCTAGAGGCATAACTTTTTTATCAATAAGATTTCTCTTTAATATTTTCTTCGTGGATTTGAAATTCGTGGATTCGAAGATCATTCTTTGTGGATTTAGAGAACACCCATTAGTGGATTCTGAGGTTTTTACTTCCACGTTGCGTTACAGTTGCATGCTCTTAGTACTTCATGACTGAGATTGTTCATTGCATAGCACTTAGTCTTTGTGTACCAAGTATGGGAACAAAATGAGGTGGTCAATGTGGAATTCACTGGATGACATAGACTGATTTGAGTAGAATACACATGAAAATCAGTTTGTAACAGTATTTGCTATATCTGAGACTTAGCGCACAACATATTATGTACACTTCCTAATAAAAAGGTAATGTGGGTTTAGTTTGTAAACAACTGATACATAAAGGAGGTAGGCCACAATAGGGTACCCGGAGTGATGCATCAATCTTGTTTATTGACTAAGGCGTCTCTGCCCTAGAGCAATTTTGAACAACAAATTCAAACTAAAAATAGTAACTTATGTTGGATGTTTATTTATTTCCTGTTTACACTTGATGCTTATTTAGTATTTATGTTGGATGTTTATTTATAGTTTATGCTTTTTACTTACTATGTTTATTATACGCATCTTATAGATGTTGCTTGTAATTGATTGTTCTTGTTCCTTCTATATTCCTTTCTTTCCTCTCTGAGCGTTTGTTATACATTCTAAGCATCTTGTTTTGTTTCTTCCTTCTTTCCCGCTAGATAATAAAATGTTAGTGCTAGACTAGCTGTACATGCAGGTGTGCAAACTAAGGAGCAATAGTTGACCACATGGAGTCTTTACGTTTCAGTAGCTTACTCCGACTTTTTGTAGCACTAAAGCTTATATACATTTTATTATATCCCCGTCGTAGAGGGATTAGTCTGTGATCTAGATTTTGATACTACGTATTCATTTACATTGGGTCATTTTGTATCAAGACTCATTAGTTACATCTTTTGGAGACTATTCTAATCTGTCTTTGTATCTATTTTTCTGTATTAGTATAGTGATTGTGTTGCTCTGTTCTCCCCTATTGTGCGGCGGTTGAAATATTAGCAGGTTTAAGTGCTTATCGAGACTTCAAAGTGCCGATTGAATACACCGGTCGACTTGTCCTGGTCCCTGTAAAGGAATTTGGGACACAGGGGTGACATAAAAATAAACACTAAAACTTGCATTAATCAAATAATCAAACAAATGATAAAAAAGAACATCAAGTTAAAGGATGTGAAGAATGATCGATGATCTATCTTGCTTTCAAGAAAATCATACAATTAGATTAGTATACCAAATGTCTCTGTTTCAAACTAAACAAGAACAATAACATATATATAAACACACACGCACACGCGTGCGCGCATGCGCACACTCATGCGCACGCACACATACACACAAACACACAGACACACAATCCCCACCCACACATGCACGCATGCACACACACATATAAAGAGAGCACAAACAACTTAGAAAATACTCAAAATAGACCATAAGAGTTATTCGTGATAAGAATCTAAGACATGTACAACCTCTCAGCAACACATTTCTGCAAAGCGAACAGTTGGTGCTCATACTTCGTCACATTCTAAATATCATTTACCGCTTTTTGACTATTTTGGGCGATATATCCCCAATATGGCCGATATAGCAGGTCCAATATGGCCGATATAGCAGGTGATATGTTTACAAATATATCCTTTTATATGGCTTGTCGTAAAATAATACACTGTCATTGGCAATTTTTGGGTGAGATATCATTATTTTCCCATTATATCAAATGACATTTTGGCCTAAAAGAATTCAAACAAAATGTTGCAACGTTGATTTATACTTTTGTTTATTTAGAAGGTTGATTAGTGATCCTAAACATATATTATTTACATTTTGTATGCTTAGATTTCATTAAGTATGTTAAGATTACATTTCAGTGCATTATAATATATATACAAACATTCGTTATGGCATTTCAATATTTATCACATATCCTCGACATTTCCCCGATATCCGCAATCCGATATAAAGTTTAGTCATCCGATATTTCCTTGATATCCAATATTTAAAACCTTGGATTGTTGGAATTAGGACAAAGGGTGGAATATTTTTATGATAAATTAATTCCCTAAGACATTTTTAATGACAATGTATATCAGGTCAAAAATTGTAAAACATGCTTTCGAACACCTTGCACGCTTTCTTATAGAAATGATGGTGGACTTTGATGGTTCACTTTCTTCCAACTTGAACAAGCTATGTACATGAGGTTAGTAAGATATTGTACACAGTGGATGCTCATCTAGGTGTGAATGCAAGGTCTAGAAGATAAAAAGAGGAACCTTGTGACTCGCGTTTTATTTATGCATTCAAGTTGTGCACATGTAGTAGTGATAACGGTTTTTTTCATACCATCCATTAAGAGAAAGAGACAACATTTAGGTTGTAAGAATTAGGAAAAAAAGGATTGGATTATGTTTATAAGGTATTAATTCTGTAAGACATTTTTGGAAGTTAATTGCTCGGTGTATTATGTAAAAGATTGGAAGGCATTATATCTTATTTAATGTTTATTGCTCTAAACCCTACTGGTCTATTATAAACACCTCACTCTAAATTTTAAATGGATTACATCTAGACCATGATCAAAAGTGGTGTTTGTTTACATATGAATAAAGGATACACAACACTTTCTACCTAGATGGAAAGAGAAATCAAACAAAGCATGCTTTTAAACAACTAAAACATTTTCTTATGATAATGATGACAATTTTATGTGGTTCATTTTTCTCCAAACTTGAACGAGCTATATACATTAAGTATGCAAAACATTATACAGTGGATGCCCTTTTGGGTGGATAAAACGTCTTGGAGATAAATGAAAAGGAATCTTGCCATGCACATGGTATACGTGCATCCAACTTGTGCACACGTGACCAAGGTTTTAAATATCGGATGTCGGGTTCATGTCGGACGGCTGAAATCCATGTCGGATAGCGGAAATCGGGGATATATCGGGGGATATGGACTAAATATCGGATTGTCATATCGGGTGGGCGCATATGTACAATATCATGTCCTAAATGTAATCTAAGCATTCTTAAATTCAATATAAGCATACTTTATAAACTTTATAGACTAGACATATAAAAAAGTAAACAATATATGAGAAATGTAAAGAGCTAAAATGTAAACAATATTAGAGCTAAAAAAGTAAACAATATACGAGAAATCAGGGATTATTAAATGATAAACAAGGATTATTACAAGGATTACTAAAAATTAAGACATTGAATCTTTCATATTAATTAAACAAGATTAGAGCTAAAATGTAAAGAGCTAAAATGTAAAGATATAAAAAAATATTTATGCAAGCATTCCCATCATATTAATTAAACAAGGATTATTACCGGAGTTGAATCTTTCATATTCCGAGGATTACTAAAAAAATCAAGTTAGAGCTAATTTTACTTTTAATCCAAAAGAATTATTTAATTACTTTTTGTCCACAATTTGCTCCAAGATACAAAAAGAAACTTATGATGATAATTTAGGAAAAGAAAGAAGAGTAAAAAGAAAAAAGGGAAAGTTAAAAACCATGATATATCGCTGAACCGATTTTCATAAATTTTGGCCGATTTTTCAAATAGGAAATAGCGGCCGATATATCCGATTTTTCGCCGACATGACCGATATATCGCCCAAAAACGATATGCGACTTGTATTTCCCCGATTTGTGTCGCTCGACACCTTGATCCGCTATATCGGCCGACATGTCCGACATGTCGGCCGATATTTAAAACACTGCACGTGACAGTGATGATTGTTTCTAGATGCCTTCACTCCTCTCTACAATTGTCTTCATAGAGTCCATTAAAAGAAAGAAATGACACATAAGTTGTGGAATTAGGACAAAAAGGTTGGAATGAGTTTATGAGATATTAATTCTATAAGAGAATTCCGGAAGGTAACTAATCAGGGCAATAGGTAAAAAAATTGTAAGGTATTCTTGTTTAAATGACTAGTATTGATCTAAATCTCACTTGTCCACGATAGACGATCCATAGTAAACTTCAATGAGCTACATTTAGATTATTATACAGTTATACCATCATCTCAAGTGGTATTTATTTACATGTGAATATATAGCACTTTCTTCCTAGTTAGAAACAGAAATCGAACAAAACATGTTTTTGAACACGTAGAATATTTTCTTATGGTAATGATGACAGATTTTGGTGATTTCACTTTCCTCCAAACTTGAATGGGCTATGTACAATAGGGTAGTAAAAATTATATGAAGTAGGCGTACTTTTAGTTTTGGGTAAAAGGTCACTATGATAAAAAGAATAATCTCGTAACACATTCTATGCATGCAACTGATTTGTGTACATGAGGCAGTGACGACTGTTTCTATATGTCTTTCTCCTCTATGAGCTTGTCTTCATACAATCCATTAAAAGGGAAAAAACGAGACATAAGTTGTTGGAATGAAGACAAAAAGGATGAAATATGTCTATAATATTATTAGTTATGCAAGACATTTTTGGAAGGCAATTGTTAGGACAAAGATTGTAAAAGCATTAAATTGTTTAAATGACTAATATTGCTCTGAACCTCACTTGTCCAATATAAACATCCCCAGTTTGAGCTCTGAATGGATTACATTTAGATTATTATAGCACCGCCTAAAGTAACACGTGACTACGTGAGTAAATGTCACATAGTTCTTTCTTCCTAGATAGAAAGATAAATTGAACTAAACTGTTTTTTAACACCTCGAACATTTCCTTACAGTAACGATAATGGGTTTTGGTGGTTCACATTCCCTCAAACATGAATCGCATATGTACACTAGGTAGTCTAGGTTAGTACAAATTGTACAAAGTGGGTGCACTTTTGGGATCTGAACGAAAGGTCTCAAAGATAAAAAGAGGAATCCCACAACATACATTATACGAACGCATCCAACTTGTGCAGATGTGGCAGTGATGATTGTTTCTAGGTGCCCTTTCTCCTCTACAGTTGTCCTCAAACAATACATTAAAACAATGAAACAACACACAAGTTGTTAGAATTAGCACCAAAGGATTGGAAGGTGTTGATGAGATATTAATTCTGTAAGATATTTTTGAAACATGATTACCGAGTCTAGTAGGTAAAAGATTGGAAGATATTGTATCTTGTTTAAATGACTATTGCTCTATAAACCTCACTTGCTCATTATAAACACTCCTACTCTGAATTTTGAATTGGTTACATTTAAATTATTATATCATTACCAAAGTGTTATTTGTTAACATGTGAATAAAGGGTATATAGCACTTTCTACCTAGATAGAAAGAAAAATTAAACAAAACATGCTTTTAACACCTAAAACATTTTTATAGTAATGATGGCCGTTTTTGGTGGTTCACGGGAAACGTACACTAGGTTAACAAAACACTGTACAAAGTGTGCGCCTTTTTAAGTGTATATAAAACGTCTTTAAAAAAAGGAATCTCGTAATACACATACACATGCATCTAACTTGTGCGTATATGACAATGATGAGGGTTTCTAGTTGTCTTTTCTTTTCTCCTCTATATGGTCGTCTTCATACAACCCACTAAAAGGAAGAAACGACACATAAGTTGTTCGAATAAGGACAAAAGGGTTGGATTGAGTATATGAAATATTAAGTTTGTAAGACATTTTCGGAAGCTAATTAATCAGTGTATTAGGTAAAAGATTGTAAGGCATTATATCTTGTTTAAATGACCAGTATTGTAACCTCACTTGTCCAAAATGGACACCCCCAGTCTGAATTTGAATGGACTACATTAAAATCACTATCTCATCATCTAAAGTGCTATCTGTCTACAGGTATATAAAGGTTATATATAGCATTTTCTACCTAGATAGAAAGAGAGATAGAACAAAACATGCTTTTAAGTAGGTGCGCTTAAACTTGAATAAACTATGTACATTAGATTAGTAAAACATATAGCATTTTCTACCTAGATAGAAAGAGATATCGAACAAACATGCTTTTAAGTGGGTGCACTTAAACTTGAATAAAGTATGTACATTAGATTAGTAAAATATTGTACAAAGTGGATGCACTTATGAGTGTGGATAAAAGGTTCTCAGAGGTAAAAAGAGGAACCTCATGACGTTCTAAGCATGCATCCAACATGTGCACATGTGGTCCTGAAGATGGTTTCTAGTTGCCTTTTCTCCTCTCTACGGTTGTGTTCATACGGTCCATTAAAAGAAAGAAACTGACTTGTAGGTTTTTGGAATTATGACAAAAAGGTCAGAATGCGTTTAATAACCTGCACGTGCATTTTGCATGTGCATAGCTGCTAGTGTGAATAAAGGATATCACTTTCTTCCTAGATCGAAACAAAACCGAATAAAATATGTTTTTGAACATCTAGAACATTTTATTGTCGTAATGATGACAGATTTTGGTGGTTTCACTTTCCTCCAAAATTGAACATGCTATGTACATGATGATAGTAAAACATTGTACAAAACGGGTGCCCTTTTGAGTGTGGGTAAAAGGTCACCGAGAGAAAAAATAGAAATCTCGTAACACATTCTATACATGCATCTAATTTGTGGACATGTGGTAGTGACAATTATTTCTAGGTGCATGTTCTCCTCTCCATGCTTGTCTTCATACAGTCTATTTAAAGAAAAAACAAGGCATAGGCTGTTGGAATGAGGACAAAAAGGTACAAATCTATTTAAATAATATTAATTATGTAAAAAAAATTTGGAAGGCAATTATTAGGTCAAAGATTGTAAATTATTAAATCTCGTTTAAATGACTAGTACTGCTCTAAACCTCACTAGTGAGAATACTGACTGGATTACATCTTAGATTATTATAGCACCATCTAAAGTGACATTTATTTACATGTGAATAGAGGGCATATAGCTCTTTCTTCCTAGATAGAAAGATAATTCAAACTGAACAAGCTTTTGAACACCTAGAACTATGTTTTGCGGTAATGATAATGGGTTTTGGTGGTTCACTTTCCTTCAAACATGAATCGCATATGTACATTAGGTTTTTATAAATTGTGCAAAGTGCACTTTTGGGTGTGAACGAATGGTTTTAGAGATAAAAGAGGAATTTTGTGACTCACGTTCTACGCATGCATCCAACTTGTGCACAGCGTAATGCTGACTGTTCCAAGGTGCCTTTTCTCCTCTCTACGGTTGTCTTCATACAATCCATTAAAAGAATGAAGTAACACATACGTTGTTAGAATCGGAACCAAAGGATTAGAATGTGTTTATAAGATATTAATTCTATAAGACATTTTTTTAGAATGTAATTACCGAGTCTACTAGGTAAAAGATTGAAAGGCATTATTTAAATGAATAATGCTCTCAACCTCACTTGTCCACTATGAACACCCCCAATCTGAATTTTTAATTGGTTACATTTAGATTATTATATCATAACCTAAAGTAGTATTTGTTTACATGTGAACAAAGGGTGTATAGCACTTTCTATTTAGAACAAAGAGAAATACAAAACATGCTTTTATCGCCTAGAACATTTTCTTATAGTAATGATGACACTTTTTAGTGGATCACTTTGCTCAACAATCTTGAACAGGCACTGTGCATTAGGTTAATAAAACATTGTACAAAGTGTTTGCCCTTTAGGGTGTGGATAAACTGTCTCGAAGATAAAATGAGGTATCTCACACCACGCATTGTATGCATGTATCCAACTGGTGCGTATATGGCAGTGATGATTGTTTCCAGGTGCCTTTTCTCCTCTTTTTTTCTCCTCTTTACAGTTGTTTTCATACAATCCATTAAAGAAACGACACATAAGTTGTTATAATTGGGACCAAAATGTTGGGATGTGTTTATGAAATATTAATTCTGTAAGACATTTGTGAAGATAATCAGAGTATTGGATAAAAGATTGTAAGGAACTATGTATTGCTTAAATAACTACTACTGCTCTAAACCTCACTCGTCCAACATGGACACCCCTAGCCTGAATTTGAATGAACTACATTTAGATTACTATATCATCATCTAAAGTGGTAACTGTTTACAAGTGAATAAAAGCTATATATAGCATTTTCTACCTAGATAGAAAGAGAAATCGAACAAAACATGCTTCTAACACCTAGAACATTTTTATCATAATGACAATGGATTTTCGGGGTTATACTTTCCTCCAAACTTGAATGGACTATGTGCATTAGCCTAGTAAAATATTGTACAAAGTGGGTGCAGTTTTGGGTGTAGATAAAAGGTCTCGCAAATAAAAAGAGGAATCTCGTGACACTCTAAGCATGCATCCAACCTATGCACATATGGTACCGATGATCATTTCTAGGTGTCTTTTCTCCTCTCTATTGTTGTGTTCATACGGTACATTGAAAGAAAGAAACATGTAGGTTGTTAGAATTATGATTAAAAGGTTGGAAAGTGTTTATGAGATATTAATTATGTAAAACATTTTTGGAAGGTAGTTAATTAGTGTATTAAATAAAAATTGTAAGATGTTATACCTTGTTTAAATGATTAGTATTGCATTAAATCTCACTCATCCAATCTGAATTTCAATAGGTCACATCTAGATCTCTATACTATCATTTAAAGTTATATTTGTTCACATGTGAATAAAGAATACATAGAACTTTCTTCCTGATAGAAACAGAAATTTAATAAAACATGCTTTGAAGATCTAGAACAATTTATTATGGTAATGATGCAAGTTTTGGTGGTTTCAATGGGTAATGATGCAGGGTTTTGGTGGTTTCAATTTCATCCAATCCTAAACAGGCTATGTACATAGATTAATTAAACATTGTACAAAGTGGGTGTCCTTTTAGGCGTGGGTAAAAGGTCACCAAGGTAAAAAGAGGAATCTCATGACACGTTCTATGCATGCATCCAATTTGTGCACATGTGGCAGTGATGATTATTCTTATGTGTCTTTTCCTATCTCTGCATTTGTCTTCATACAATCCATTAGAAAAAAGGAACAAGAAATAGGTTGTTAGAATTAGGACAAAAAGGTTGGAATGTGTTTATGATAATATTAATTATGTAAGACGTTTTTGAAAGGTAATTACTTAGCAGTTCAGGTCAAATATTATAAAATATTACCTTCTTTAAATGACTAATGTCGCTCTAAACCTCATTTGTCCAAAATCGACATCCCCAATTTGAATTGTGAATGTGTTACGTTTAGATTACTATGGCACCATCTAAAGTGGCATTTGTTCACGTGAATAAAGGCATACACTTCTTTCTTAGTAGATAGAAAGAGAGATTGAATAAAACATGTTTCTTAACACCTAGAACATTTTCGTATGGTAATGATGACGGGCTTTGGTGGTTCACTTTCTTTCAAACTTGAATGCAATATGTATATTAGAAAATCATTGTACAAAGTGGGTGTACTTTTGGGTGTGAATGAAAGGTCTCGAAGATAATAAGAGAAATCTCACGACACACATTCTATGCATGCATTCAAGATGTGCACACATGACAGTGACGGTGGTTTCTAGGTACCTATTCTCCTCCTTACAGTTGTCTTCTGGCAACCCAATACAAGAAAGACACGTAGATT
>NC_033796.1:104209563-104221443 GCF_001876935.1 Asparagus officinalis
GTGTTTATGAGATATTGATTCTACATGATATTTTTGGAAGGTAATCCTTTAGGTAAAAGATTGAATTAAACGACTAGTATTGTTCTAATTCTCACTTGTCCATTATAGACCACCTCTAAATTTGGAATTAGTTACATTAAGATTATTGTATCATCATCTAAAGTGGTATTTGTTTACATATGAAAAAAGAGTATATAACTTGCTCCTCCTAAATAGGAAGAGAAATTGAACAAAACGTTATTATACACCTAGAGCATTTTCTTATGGTAATGATTTTGGTGATTCACTTTACTTTAAACTTAAATAGACTATATACATTAGGGTAGTCAGACATTGTACAAAATGGGTGCACTTTTGGGTGTGAATGGAAAGCTTCAGAGATAAAAAGAAGAATCTTGTAACACACGTTCTATGCATGCATTCAAGATGTGCACATGTGGTGGTGGTGGTGTTTTCTAGACATCTTTTCTCCTCTCTACGGTTGTCTTCATGTAGCCATAGAAAGAAACGACAAATAAGTTGTTGAATCAGGACAAAAGGGTTGGAATATGCTTATGAAATATTACTTCTGTATGATATTTTTGGAAGGTAATTACTCGGTATATTACATAAAAGACTATAAGACATTATACCATGTTAAATGACTAGTATTGCTCAAAACCTCACTTGTCCAAATAGACACCACCCAATCCAAATTTGAATGGATTACATTTAGATAACTATACCATCATCTAAAATGATATTTGTTTACATATGAATAAATGGTATATAGCACTTTTTTCCTAAATAGAAATACTGAAATAGAAACCGAAAGAAACATGTTTTTGAAAACCTAAAACATTTTCTTATTGTAATGATGATGGATTTTAGTTGTTTCACTTTCCTCTCTTCCTATATGGTAGTCTAATATAGTATCTATGGAAGAAAGCAATCTGGAAGAAGCTTGTTAAAATGAGAAAAAAGATTAGAGTGGATTTTGCAGAGACTAATTTTTTAGGACTTCTTACAAAAGGTAATACTCAATATAATAGGTAGATAATTGTAAAAATATTCTACCATTTTTTATATGAATACAGATCTAAATCTACTCGTTCAAACTAGATGCATCCTGAATTTTTATGAACTGCATTAGTTCTGATTTCTGAAAGACTCAAAGAGAGAATACATTGGAAGTCAATAGAAGGATTTAAGCACTTTCTTTCTGAATAGAAAAGGACAACATCAAAATACTTTGTCCTAGATTTTTAGGGTCAGTTGTGTGGACCCTAATCTTTCATTTATTTTGTTATGGATTATCTCCTCCATTTAGTGAGTTATTATTAATATTCTTCTTAATTGATTCTAACTAAGTTCTGTGCAAATTAAGAAATTGGGTGGGATCAAAGAGTATAAAGAACTCTTTTCCTAGAACATAAGCAAAGAGTCTCTTGGAATATGATGGTTCAATCGATGATGTTCCTCCCCCTCGATTTTCATTTGATGATTAATTCACTCTATTGTATCCAAGGTTTTAAATATCAGAAATTGAGAAAATATTGGACAACCAAAAGTTATATCAGATTGTGGATATCGGGAAAATATCAAGAATATGTGGTAAATATTGGAGGTTATATTGGATGATCTGCATGTGTAATATAATGTTCTAGAATGTAATATAAACATATTTAATGAAATCTACGCATACAAAAATGTAAATAATTTATGGGCAAAATGGCCAAATTAGTATATTTTCTAGAGGCCTGGTGACATGTTGGTATATTTTCTTTTTATTTTGTCAGATTGGTATAAAATTTCATCTTTGGCGCCATATAGGCCTTAAGTTTGGTCGGAGTCAATTTTCCGGCCATTATTCTCACGCGATAGCTCACGTGACTCCGACGTGGCCTTGACGTAGACTCCAGCGTGGCGGGTCGTTGGGATGAATAAATTTCGGCAAAAGGGGGGTTTATATCTCCGATTAGGGCTTCCATCTTCTTCTTCCTCCTTCTTACTCCATCTTCTTCTTCTTACTCCATCTTCTTCTTCCTCCTAGGGTTAGGGTTAGGTTCAGTGGGAGTTAAATTAGTGATGGATTCTTCATCTTCAAGCTGTCGCTTAAGATCAGTGTCAAGCACAAGCATGGGAAGAAGCAGACAAGGGTTCAATGGAATAAAAGCTATACGACAGTGGAATGATCTAGCAAAGCAATCTGGGGTGAAGATTTGTAATTGTGGTTTGGATTGCGAATATTTTACTTCTATGACTAATGAAAATCTAGGACAGAGGTTCTACAAATGCCGCAATCAGCATGTAAGTAAAATTTACTTCCTCATTTGTTGCAGTAATCAACTGCAGTTTTTACTTGAAAGTTATAATTTTTTACGCATCTCACTTGATCATGGTCTCCTTTGATTTTTGAGTAACGATAGGCTGGTGGTTGTGATATTTGGAAATGGATTGACAAACCAATGTGTAGTGTTGGATGTCAATTGTTTCCGCTTCTAAAAGAGGAGATCAATGATTTGAGGAATACGTTGTTGTTGAAGGAGGAGTTACTTCAAAGGTGTGAAAATCAGCTAAGATGATGCAATGAGAACATTTACAAGCTTAAAGAGGATGTCGAATTGTCTCAACATGAAGCTGCTTCTTGTTTGGAAGAAGTGCAAAAAATGATGAAAGAAAGATTAGAATTGCACGAAAAGATTGCAGAAGAAAAAAGGATTATTAAGTTTATGTTGTTATTAGGAATGTTTACACTGTTTAATTCTGTATGTTGTAATGTGAAGATGGTTGTAATGTGAAAGTGGTTGTGATGTGAATAAAGCACTGTATTTTGACAGATTAGTATATTGAACTCCTAATGTGTGTTGTTGATTGTGCATGAATAAATAAACTTTCTTGGTTGTTATATACAGGCATGAATGCACTTGAACTGGTGCAATGACTTGTATAACCAAATGTACATGACCTGGTTCAATGACATGAATTCAATTGTACCTGGTGCAATGACTTGTATAACCAAATGTACATGACCTGGTTCAATGACATGAATTCAATTGTACCTGTTTGACCCATATTGCACATGAAACCAAATGTACATGACCTGGTTCAATGACATGAATTCAATTGTACCTGTTTGACCCATATTGCACATGATCTGGTTCAATGATGTCAACAAAGGGATTGGCATGAAGTAGACATATAAACTTTAAATATGCCAAACAAATGAACATCCAGAATACCAAATGTATCAGGTAGAACATTGCTTGGAAACTACTATGACACATAACAAAACACAAAATACCAACTGCATGTAAGTTACAGAACTTTATCACATAACATAACACAAAATACTAAATAGAACATGCTCAGATAGAACTGATCAACGCATCTAAACACAAAATACCAAATAACAACTTTGTCCCAAAATACAATAACCAGACAGTAACAACTTTGTCCCAAAATAACATTAACCAGACATTAACAACTTTGTCCCAAAATACAAAACACTGGTTATCTACTGCAGTTAATTACACTCACATTCCTGAGAGGGTGCACTCTGTGAGGATGGAGCATTAGGTGTCAAATGTATCACATTTACTTGACTATCACCATTACCACAAACCAAACCC
Source organism: Asparagus officinalis (assembly GCF_001876935.1). Taxonomy (NCBI): domain Eukaryota; kingdom Viridiplantae; phylum Streptophyta; class Magnoliopsida; order Asparagales; family Asparagaceae; genus Asparagus; species Asparagus officinalis. The sequence goes on from NC_033796.1 coordinate 104,213,175, forward strand.
TTCTGGCATCCGTAATTGACCTGCACCACCTCTCCCTCTACCTCTCTCTCTCCCTCTCCCTCCCCCTCCTCTACCTCTTCCTGCCTCAACGCTGGTTGTTGGAGCTTTGCTTCTTCTTCCAAGGATAATGAATGCTGGCGTTGGAGCATTGCTTGGAGGCATGTCACCACATCTAATTTTGTTCAGGTTTTCCTTTGATCTCCCCTTTTTCCTCACTTGAGATGGTCCTTCATCAACTCTTGTTCCTTGTGATTCCTGCAAGATGGATCAGATACGGCTTAAGTTGTTTAAAGAACACAAAATACAGCTGTAAAAAAATAAGCTTACTTGTGTAGCTTGTTGCCTTGGTGGTGCAGTGGGGTACTTTCTCCATGTATGTTCATTTGATTCACAATGGGTGCATCGTCCTTGCACACCTTGCCTTGATGCCTTAAATTGATTTCTTGGACCTTCTGAAGGGTCCCTCCTTCTAGCATGTTTGGGCCTCCACATTGGCTTCCTAATACTATGAGGAGACAACACAGATCCCTCCTGTTGAAGGTCCCAAAATTTGGTACCTTGCACAGGGTTTAACAAGCTCTCATAAGCTTTGTACCAATGAGCAACAAAATCTTCTGGATTCTTTCTCATGAACAATATTGCACTAATGACATGGGAACATGGAATTCCAGTCAAGTCCTAAGCCCTACAAGAACAGGTATTTTAACCCAAGTTAACCTCATGACCAATCCCTCTGCGATGTATCTCAAATCCACTGTAGTCATTTGTTCCCGACCAACGTGTTTGACAGTGCAATTGTTCTTGATATCCCTCTTTGATTTTCTTGCTTATTGTAAGGGCAATCTCACCCACAAATTGCGTAATCAACTTCCTTTTTATCTGCATCCTATCCATCATGGCAAGCCTAATGTCTTCTAGCATAGAAATTATTGACTTGTATCTTGCAAGAAGGATGAATGAGTTGAAGGTTTCGGACATATTATTGTCAACACTGTCACATTAACTATGACATTTAAAATTGGACTTACAGAAGGTGTGAGGATCCCTTGCCATGAAGTCGTCGTATGCCCTTTAAGAGTAATCCTTAAGTTTGCCAGCCTCTCTTGCAAAATCCCCCATGGAGGTTGCCTTCACACAATACCAAAATTGTTTTTGAAGAGTTCTTCCAGTATGTGCTTTCCTCCAATTGGAATAAATGTGTCTTACACATTTCCTATGCTCCACTTGAGGCCAAACTTCATGTATAGCTGGAACTAAACCCTGGTTAAACAAAAAAACATGTCCAGATATGTAAACATGTAACCCAGATAGAGATTAAATTGAATATGACATGAAATTGATCCTTACCTTTTGTTGGTCTGAAATTACTGTCCATCCCTCTCCCTCTCCCATGTTGCAAGGTTTTAAATATTGATCGATATGTCCGACATGTCGGTCGACATATCGGTTTGAGGGCTTGACCGACACGACATAGACGTTTTCAACTCGTATGTCTGTTTTCAGGGCCAAATCGGAAATATCAGGGTCATATCGGGCATATCGGCCTATTTTTAGCTTTGAAAAATCAGCTGATATGGTACTTTTTTTAAGATATGTTTTTTGTTATCGGGTTTGAGTTTAGTGATAAATACTCAAACTCATTTGACCCGTTCTCATGTTTAAGGGTTTCTTATAAACCCGATAAAAATAATTTATGAACCCAAATCCATATATTATTTACTTTTTATATGTTTAGTCTATAGAATTTATAAAGTATGCCATATATTATTTACTTTTTATATGTTTAGTCTATAGAATTTATAAAGTATGCTTATATTGAATTTATGAATGCTTAGATTATGTTTAGTCTATAGAATTTATAAAGTATGCTTATATTGAATTTATGAATGCTTAGATTACATTTAGGACGATATTATACATATGCGCACTACCCAATATCATAATCCGATATTTAATCAATGTCCCCCGATATATCCCCGATTTTCGCTATCCGATATAGATTTCAGCCATCCGACATAAACCCGACATCCGACATTTAAAACATTGTCATGTTGAGATCATTGGATAAGATTCTCATAAACTATTCCTAAGAACTCCTTGTTTCACCCTCCACAACAGCCCATGCAATTGGCCACATCTGATTATTGCCGTCTCTCCCCACGACACTTAGCAATTGCCCACCACATGCATGTTTAAGAAAGCACCCATCAAGTCTAAATATAAATCTACAATTGTTGGCGAACCCCCTTTTCATGGCTGAGAACACATGAATGAATTCAGTATGACCTAAAAAACCTGCACATACAAGCTTTGATAAAACTTCAAAATTTTCTAACAAACACTTGAACTTTACCTGCAAAGCACACGTAGAATCTTTGAAAGACTCATGATTCTGATAAGTCACTTTGATCTGTGACCTTCAGAATGCATGTACTTCCAACATTACTCATTAAGACCTCTCTCATGTATAGCTTTAACAAGCCATATTGCTTCTTAAACAAATCATCTACTGCATTCAAAACCCTACTCTTTGCCCTCCTACATTTCCTTAAATATACTATGATCTCATATTGTTTTTGTATTTCTGCTTTCATGTCTTTGGGCTTGAACTTAGGATCCCTCAAAAAATTATCAATAAATTTTCCTGCAAGCCAACCTTTAGTGATTAGCCTATTCTTGAATGTCCTGCTACAAGTATGATAAGGGTGCATACTACTGATTTTTCAAGCACTAGCATCATCACGACATGGTGTAACATTTAGCTGCCAATGACAGAGTGCACAATTCACATTCAACTGCCTCTTATCATTTTTTCCATAAACAATGTCATAGTGTTCTTGTATGGAGTAATTCAATATTGCTTCTTTTAATATTTCCCTTGACGTGAACTTCAATCCTACTGTCAATTTAACATTTTTCATGTCAACTTCTTCATTAAAAAATGGATACTTGACCTTTGCTGCTTTTTTTTTTAAACTTTGGATAAGAGTTCATCCTCATCACTTGCCATTATGGGACCTTCATCACCACTTGATCTAGGATCTGATTCATATTCACCATCATAATTTGTAAAAAAATCTGGCCATGACTGTTGTTGTGATCCAGCTCTTGAATGCACTCCTTCATGGGGTGATGTTGGTACATTAGCATTAACCACTTGAGGGGATCTGACGGTGTTAAATTGAATGGAGTTACCTGCATCAACATCATCTCCCAGTACTGCACAAGAGTTTAAAGCAATGTTGCCCATCTCTTGACTTAGAATCTCCTTATTGCATTGCCTAATCTCTTCAGTTCCTCGTCTCCATTACATATAGCAGCTTGAAAGGAATCATCACTATAGGCACCGTGAACCTCATTCACTGCCTCCCTATCTTCCTGGCCTGGTTCAGGAAGATGGGCACCGTGAACCTCATTCATTGCCTCCCTAGGTTCATTATTTGGTTCAGACACGCCCTTATTGCCCTCCACATTCACTGCCTCCCTAGGTTCAATATTTGGTTCAGGCACACTCTCATTGCCCTCCACATTCACTGTAGGCATTGTCATCCTCTTTCTTTTGCACATTCTTCTTTTTTTCCCTTGCCATTATTGCTAAACTCATCAAATAGTTCATCTTCATCAAAGTCATCATCTACAAATGCCTCCTTAGGATCCATTCTGTAATTCTCATCCTCCACAGAATCACCATTATCACTAGATGGACTTGACTGCTGTTGTGCACTACACGGATCATCTAAAGAGGTTGAAATTAGTGCTTCTTGTTGTGGTAGGGTTTCACTGGAGGTTGACAGCTTGGTTGCCCTCCTGGGTGTTAGTTTCTTCCCGGAGGTTGAAAGATATGTTACCTTCCTCTTGGGTATTGCTTTCTTGAGTGTTCGTTTCTCATTGGCACTAGCAGTGGCTTTCCTGGGTGTTGATCTCCTAGGTGTTGATCTCCTGGGTCCTGCTACTTTCCCCTTCTTTTTAGGAGTTGTCGCTTCTGGCATTTGCATATCTTCTTGTGCTTCAACTGGTTGAGTCTATGATTCAGAAATTGGTTGACTCACACCTTCCAACAACAACACATCACAATCTTCCATAATAACTTCTGCAGGTTCATCAATGTCATGTTCAACATAGATTTCAATTGCCTTCACCCTTTTTGCATGTTCTAGCATTTCAATGAAGGAACCTTCATCACTTAGAGACCTCAATCCACCATTTGCAACCCCTGCACCAGGAACACAGTTGAACAAGCCGTTGACATTGTTATACCCAATTGCACTAATTTCATCCATCAGTCTTTCTATGCTCAAATCCTCTTTATCTATAAACCTAACATCAAATCTACCACCAACATACTCTTCAACCCAACCCATCGAGAAACTTCCTCCATGTCTGATTTTAACCAAGATTTGGAGACTCATCTGTAATATCACAATAAAAACCGTAACTCCTCACTAAACCCATCAAAAAACCCTAATTTACAATAAACCCATCCGTAACTCCTCACTAAACCCATCAAAAAACCCTAATTTACAATAAACCCATCAAATCTACCCTAATTAGTTTCAAAAATATGAAATTTCCATCAAAAAACCCTAATTTACAATAAACCCATCAAATCTACCCTAATTAGTTTCAAAAATATGAAATTTCCACTCACTTTTTGCTCCGCGCCAAAGACGATGAAATAGATGGAAGCATTGAACTTCGATCGTCTGCAATTTGGGGATCGTCACGCTCTAAGGTTCTACGATTTTCTTCTGTAATTTGGGGAAGAGAGGGAAATTAAAGAATGGGAGTGAATTACTGCTCTTCTGCGATTTTCTAGACAAACCGCTCGCTTATTCCCGCTAAATATCGTCACGCTGGAGTTCACGTCAAGGCCACGTCGGAGTCACGTGAGCTATCGCGTGAGAATAATGACCGAAAATTAACTCCGACCAAACTTAAGGCTTATATGACGCCGGAGTTAAAATTTTATACCAATCTGACAAAATAAAAAGAAAATATACTAACATGTCACCAACCCTCTAGAAAATATATCAATTTGCCCATTTTGCCATAATTTATGTTTAGATCACTAATCAACTTTTTAAAACAAATAAAAGGCCAAGTCAACATTATAATATTTTAGCCGATTTTTTTGAGGCTAACTATAACTTGATGTTTTGGGCAAATCATGATATGTTGCCCAAAAATTACCAAAAGCGATATATTATTTTGTAACAAGCCTAAAAAAACACACATATCGACAACATATCAACTAATATGTCAATCATGTCAGAATATATAACCCGAAATTGCCAAAAAATGGTAAAGGATATTTAGACCATATCTTTTTACAAAAAGCCTTATAAAAGAATCATTGTTATAAATAGCGGTAAATAGCCCCGTAATAACGGCGTTAATAGCGTTAGCAGTCCCTTCCCGCTACGTTATCGCCCAATAACGGTGACATATTACAAAATATGCGCTTTTCGTTCGCAAAAACGGCCAATATTGTAACATAACGGTAAATAGTAGGTGATTGCATGCGAAATCTGCTTTTTAACTGCTATTTAAAAGTGGTTTGTGGTTTATTTTTTTAAAATAAACCCGACCATTGACCATTGCATTCCACTGTCTCTTGTGATTTTCGACATACTCCCGCCACCTCTCATAGCCTCTGGCACCTACCTTATTATTTTCTCTCACCTTCACCGTAAACTCCTCTTAGGGCAGTCCTCGCACCGTTCAGCTCTTCTTCTCGAAAACGACGACTCTTTGACTCCTCCCGTCGTCTTTAGTATTACGTGATGGTTACATGTCTATTTTATGTTTGAGATCTTTTTAAATCATCAAATATGTACTTTTAAATTTTTTTAAATTTTCTTTAATCTTTTTTTAGTATTTATACACATCTAAATTAGACCGTTATTTGACTTTGTATTTTTTTAATGCTATTTTTTCGCAATAACCCCGAATAGCCTTAGCGATGCCTCACCGCTACGCAACGCTATCCGCTAACGATAACCTTGAAAAGAATATAGCGCTAATATATTCAGGCCATGATGAGGATATTTAAGACAATTATAGCATCTTCCCTACCAGAACTTTGCAAAAGGAATAGAGCAACTCCCTTATAGATAGTCATATAACAAATTCTAGGAACATATTTCTAAAATAATCAGGCACAATATATTCTCGGGAAGATGTCAAAGTCAGCCCGGATCAACATACAATTAACCATCTTGGCATCATAACCAGGAAAAACTTGATTAACAATCTAACTTCATTAATCATGAAAAACTTGATTAACAATCTAACTTCATTAATCATGCAAAACTTCATTAATAGTAGTTAATCCAATTTTTTTAAGATTGTAAGCCACAAAGTTAAAATGCTTCAGAAAAATTAGCCACATAAAAAAGGGCTTTTACGTGAAAATCATCTAAACCATTACTAAATTGTAACTTACCACCTCAGTTTTTTTAGAAACACATTTGCTAACATATTCTCAATGTCACACCTTTGTCACTATTCCATCCAAAAAATTTTAAAATGCCTATTGTACCCTCTCCTCTTTCTACCTTCTCCCTTCCGTCCTCTCCCCCTACGCATCCTCCACTACCCCCTTGCCTCCCCTCTGCCCTTCCCTATCCTCCACCTCCGTCATTTCCATCGCCTTGTTTTCCTCCATCTCCTCCACTATCTCCTCCGTCTCTAAGGTTTCTCCAAACCCTAATCCCTTTCCTCCTCTCATCCCCTCCACCTCCTCCCTTCCCACACTCCACCCCCTTTGTTCCTCCTCCACCATCTATTCCACTTCTAGAGTTTCTCTAAACCTAACCCTTTACCTTCTCTCCTCACCCTCCCTCTCCCTCTCCCTCTCCCTCTCCCTCTCCCCTCCTTCATTTTCACCTCCCTCGCCTCCTTTCTCTCTTCCTCCTCCTTCCCCTCCTCCTGTCTCCACTCTCCTCCCCGATCTCCTCCCCGACCTCCCACCACCGACCGCATCACCGCAACCTACCCTCTCCCTCTCCCCTTCCTCTTCTCCTCTTCACCTTCCCCTTGGATGAGATTGGAGGTAATGATAGGAAGTTCGTACTTTTTTCAAACAGAAAATATCGGAAAGTGTGACATTCAGAACATGTTAGCAAATATAAGTAATTTCTATCCAAAAAAGGTGATAAGTAGCAATTTGGGTAAAAGATAATGTGGTTTTCATGTGAATACACTAAAAAGGTTAAATAGCACTTAAATAACTTATAGTTTCACTCTTTTAGTACTTATATATCCTCAGTTATATTTCATAGCATTTAATCATTTACATACCCCGAGCCAGTCAAAATTAGCATGTTAATATCTTTTTTTGCAAACAAGAAAAATTTTCACCTGAAAGTTTCCATAAAACATTCATATGTTAATTTTAGAGGTTTTTAACCATTAATATTTGTTAAATTACTGTTCAAACATTCATATGAATTCAAGGAACTTAATAGACAAAAAGTCATAACATTGGGATGACTGTTATATGGGGGAACTTTCGGATAAAAAATTTCACATATACAAACAGAGGGTAACAACATGTCAATTTCGAACAACTCAAGGTATATAAATGCCGTAAAATGCAATTAAGGTATATTAGTGCTAAGGTAGTGAAATTATAAGGTATTTAAGTGCTATTTAGCCAAAAAAAATTGGCCTTATAAACTAAATACGAGAAAGATTCAATATCAATCAAGCTCTGAGAATATAAAAAACGTAAAGGATTATTTGTACTTAAACACCACAAACTTTACACCGAGCTTAACTTTGATACCCCAAAGTTTTCCTTTTGCCTAAAGTTACCCCAAGTTCAAAATAGATAATTTGACTTTGACACCATAAAATAGATAAATTGATAGATCAAATAGTCTTACTCGGAAAGAAAAACATTCCCAAACTAAAGAATTCGTAAATAACGAAGAAACAAATACTAAGAGAACTCAATTGAACAGTTAAAATCTACCTCAAGCAAACATCAGTGTACTAAGCGCATATGGCAATGAGAATGTGCAACTCCAATCGATCTTCGATCGCAATCTCAATTCCCTCGCCTAGCAAACCTCCTGCACTCGCCCGAGAAAAAAAAAACATTTTCTAACCACACAAACTGAAGAAACCAAACAAAATCAAGAAATTTGAGGAAAACCTAAATTTGATGCGTTTCAAAGCTAGGGCTAACGGCAACGACGGTTGCAATGGCAGAGAGGTTAGGGTTTCGATGTGTTTTCCCCAGTACTTGATTATGCGACGTTTC
>NC_033796.1:104221540-104265445 GCF_001876935.1 Asparagus officinalis
CCTTTGCACTTAAATACCTTATAGTTTTCCCGATCTTGCACTTAAAAGGACAAATTTTCAAAACCAACCCTTTTGGTTTTTTATTTGTAAAAACGGCCTATTTCAGTTTTATTTGCAAAAACAGACCTGGTTTCAGTGCAACTCCCGTGAAGTTTCGGAAACTTTTTTTCAAAAACCGACCTGGTTTCAGCCTCAGCGCTGAAACCAGGTCGGTTTTTGAAAAAAAGTTTCCGAAACTGTTCAAAATTTTTTTTTTAACTGTGAAACTTCACGGGAGTTGAACTCCCGTGAAGTTTAGCAGCTTTTAATTAAGCTGCTAAACTTCACGGGAGTTCAACTCCCGTGAAGTTTCGGAAACTTTTTTCAAAAACCGACCTGGTTTCAGCGCTGAGGCTGAAACCAGGTCGGTTTTTACAAATATTTTGAAAATGGGTCTTTTTTTACAAATAAAAAATCAAAAAGGTTGGTTTTGAAAATTTGTCCTGCACTTAAATGCCCCGCGGTCTCGAACCAATTAAAAAATCACCCCAAAATATTTAAGTGTCACAGGTGAATCTAACTTATCTTTTCTCTGTCCTGCGTAGCAGAAGGTATTAAAGTGAAACTATTAGAAACTTTTGGATATTTAAGTAAGAATGTATACAAAGTTTAGGGTATTTATACGCAACATTGTGTTAAGAAGAAGGTAATAAAGTCCAACATTTTGAAACTTTAGGTCATTTATATGCAATACTTAAATATTTCGTGCAATTTTTTTTTTTTTTTTGGTTTGGAAAAAAAAAGTCATTCCAGTGCAGCATCGAGGAAACTATAGGACATTTAATTGCAATTTAGCCTAAAAGAAGGGTTTGAGATATTGTTATCCTAATCCTATCTTGTATAATTTGACCAAGTCCCTCGTATTAGTATTTTGAAATTAGCCCTCCAAATCCTATAAGTTAAAACTTAGACCAAATGAAGTAGAACAATACTTCTGCATATCCGTCATTTGGTTTTTGTAACATTAATGTTGATTAAATTCACGCAAACTAGTTTCAACCCAATGCGATGCACGGATTTGTCTTGTATGGAGCTTTAAAAAAATTTAAAATAAAGAAATACAATAACTTTCAGCAAATTTATATGCCTAAAAAAATGAAATCACAATTGTTCATAGCACTTACAAAAAAAATAATATAGGATTAGCCATATATTAATTAACTACCCTTGTGAACAACTCAATCATTATAAGTTACTAATACAAACTTGAAAATGTACATGAGCATGTGTGAGAAAATGGACCTGAGTATGTAGTTAACTGAGAGCGTACAAATAGTTAAAAATTAAATAGAAAATCAATTTATCAATTTTAGACATCAAAGGACCTTTTCAAAACAAAAAGTTTCAACCTGAAAGTTACATGTACAATGCAATGTTGAATCATCTATAAAGTTTCAACCAAAAAAAATTAAAACTAAAACAAAATCAGTTATATTCTGCTTCACATTTACTCTCCTATATATAATTGTAACTTTAACTTCTAATGAACCAACACAAATAAAATTATAAAAGAAAAATATATAATATCTTTATCAATTTTAAATATATATGGTCATCACAAAATTAAGTGTAACTAATTCATTTGTGAATAATCTTTTAAATACTTTTTTTAATTGACAAAAAGTCCAGCCTAAGAATTATTTATCCAATGCAATATTGAATAAAAGACAATAAGTTATCAACCTCAAAAACAATAATCAGGGCATATCACAACCGAACAAGCTTTCTCACGTTTTCTCCTTTTATTCTTGAAGTCCGAAGTAGATTAATAATTATAAGACTCTATTTGTCAAAAAATGATAATCAGAGTAGATTGCAACATTAGTGCAATATTTACGGGTCCAACTATTCACACTCCCAAACAGTAACTTTGGGGGTGTGTGAGGACTAAATTGCCCTTCTCCCAAACCAAAACAGGCCAAGTCCATTCCAGAAACACCCTCAACATCAAAAGGGCATTTTCGGCAATCCAACTCCCAAAATTACTGTTTGGGAGTGGATATAGCAAACATGAATATTTACGTGTGATTTTTGCTTTTAGACCCAAAATTTGACCTCCCTTATCAAAAAACCCATTAAGTACTATCTAGACCTATAAATAGGGGTGTTAACGGAGCGGATACGGCTCAGATATGGCACTTACCATCTCCATATCCGCTTACCCATCTCGGATATGGATACGGATACAGATATACGTCGGTAAGAAAAATTCATATCCATATCCGCCAAAATCGGATACAGTTACGGATATAGATGCGGATATATAAACGGATATGCATGCGGATACAAAAAGGATATGAGAAAACTAGATAGTATTTAGAAAAATATATTCATATGATACAAAAAGAGTTCGTTAATATGTTCATTATGATCGAAAAGCTAAGATTAGACATCTTGATCATCAAAATTAACCACAAATCCATAATCTAAGAATCGAAACTATCGTAAGAGTATGACCAATATGTATTCGGATATTTTCGGATATGGATACAGATATTTCACTACAAAACCATATCCGTTACCCTATCCTATCGGTTATAGATTTGAGTAACCATATTCGTATCCTAACGGATACGGTTACGGATATTACCTCGGATACGGATACGGTTTAGCACCCCTACCTATAAACCCAAAATGCCCACACTCATTTACTTTTAAACCCAATTTCCATCATATATGATTATTGTGAGCCCCACAAATATATAGTTTCTAAAATAGCCCTCACCTATCTCTCTTCTCTTCCAACGGTCTTCTCTTGTGTTTTTCTCAATTGATGTAGGCAAGAGGGAGAGAGAGAGACAAGGGCGCCATTACTCCATTAAACCCTTGATCCAAAAAAAAAAAAACCTAATTGTTTTTCTTCTTCATTGTTCTCTCATATTCTCTCACCTCCATTAATATCCTTTCTCTCTTCCCTCATAACTCCCATTACTAGAATTATGATATAGTGGTTGAGATACGATTTAGTGTTTGAAGAATAAAGAGGAAAAGGACATTGTTGTTTATAATCATTGAAGAATCATGCTCTCAAGTGCATGATCCATGAGTTTCTTGAAGAATTAAGATTAGATATTATGTTTCTTTAGAAAAGCTCTGTTTTCAAGCAAAAGACACGATTTTTTCAAAGAATGCTCGTGCCTTCAATTGAAATTTTGTTAGAAAGGAAAACAATCATTTTGTTTTTTAGATATAGAATTGAATTTAATACATTTATCTCTTTGTAGGAAGTGATTCAATTCTCTGCATTCATCTTTATATACATTTCTTTAAAAAATTTGTAATGTCGAGTCTTGTCGTATTTTATAATTTGCCTTTAATTTTTAATAACGAATAGAGATGGATGAAGAGTTTTATAGCCTGTTAATCGACGTCAGAGGAAATAATCACTTGATTCCATTGAATATTAAGGGGAAACATAATGATTTAGTAAATCAAGTGTAAAAAAGTAGAGTGAATTGTTGTGCAAGCACATTGTAATTGAGTTATAAAGTCCCACATGCTGAACTATTAGCTTGTCTTATCAATGATATTGATGTCTTGATAATGCTGATTGTACATCACGATTGCAACGAGAAAATCGTCAAGATGCATGTCGAGTTGGACAGAGAGATTTTACTTGGGCAACAACCAAGCACAATATGTATAAGGTAAAAGTTTGTCAAATAAATGTGAAATATAATTAATGTGTAAAATAACTACTAAAAAGCATTAAAATTTATTAAATTATACATATTTTTCTATTTTAAGAACTTAATTTGTTATGTTGTAATTTAGTGTCTAATCCTATGCATAAATCCTATCATCCCACTAGCGGAAGAACATGCTTTATCATAACTTGAGGCAGAGCTTAAGAAATTATTCTATTGCACTTGGTTTCGACTATAGCTTCCCGAAAAATGAATCGAGCAGAGTAAATGTGTGATGCAAGACTCTAAACTATGAATGGTGGGTTCATTGTATTAGACAAGTACATTGCGAGTGGTTCTATGTTAAAAAAAATTAGTGGTGCACACAGTTGCCTTGCCGGAGGCCTAGGGAGAAGGGTCATCCTCGGGCATCTCGGAAGTGGGCAGCTAATCAAGTAAAAACAATATTGAAAGATCAACCCATCTACCGCACAATTGATCTTAAAAAGAAGCTTCATCATGAACTTAGCGTGGAAATCTCATATCATAGAATTTGGTGGGGGAGGGAACTCGCCATGTAGGTGTTAAATCTCATATCATTGCACCGAAGGGTGTTTTGGGGGCTGGCGCTACGACAATTTGAGAGAACTCCTGTTTGCTTCCACCAAATGACAATTTTTGACTACCTCTTCGACAAATCACCGGCGACAACCACTTGAACTCTGAGCTAGGGCTTCAGGGCACTGACCATGATGAGAATCCTATCTTGAGGTTAGAGAGCTCTGATGATTTGTAGGATTTATGGTTAGAGGGGACTCGATCCTTGGGATTTGTGGTTAGAGGAGACACGACTCGATCCGTGAGATTTGTGGACAGAGGAGACTCGACTGGATCTGTGGGATTTGTGGTTGGAGGAGACTCGATCCGTGGGATTTTATGGTCAGAGGAACTCGGGCAAACTGGAGAGAGAGAGAGAGAGAGAGAGAGAACTTTGGGGATTTTGGCATATGGGAGAGAGAGACATGCTTTGGGAGATGGGGATATGGTTTAAGGGTAGTGTTGGTATTATTTAAAAATACTGCACAAAAAATATATTGTTTAATAAAAGATGGGTTTAGAAGTTGTACTTTTACATGCAATGCCCCAATCAAACTGGCGGCCAAAACTAGCAAGGATCCCAACTTAGCCGACTCGCCGAGTTGACATCTTCTTGGGTTGACTCGAAAGGCGGTAATGGTCGGTCCTCTCATCGAAGACGACTCGCTACGAGCCCACTCAACCAATTAGTCAACCCCCCGCGAGGTCGACTCGAAAGGCGTTACTTCTCGGCCAAGCTAAAAGACTTCAACCTCGAGTCTTTCCCACTGATAACGTGTCAGCATCGCATTTAATGCTTGACAGACACCATCATGCCTCTAGCCCCGATAGTCTTCATGACTCATCGGACGACGTTGGCACCGTCATGTCCCGGATCACTTCACATTTAATGCGGAAGTGATCTCTCCGCCACTCGCCGAGCGACACCTGTAAAGTAGGTGCTGACGTAGCCGCTAGCCCATACTTCTTTATCGTCATCCTGTGCTCGGTCAAAGTGACCGATCTACCCTTTCGGCACCAATATAAATAGAGATACTGTTCTAACATAGCGAGGATTCTGATCTTCTGGGATCTAATCTCTGATCTAAGTTATTCTAAGCAATATCTGCAAATTATTATACACTTAAGAACTCACACAGTTCTTCATTTTCCCCACTCAAGTTCATCAACTAACTTGATCGTCGGAGGAACCACGAGAAAAACAAGCCCCGTCCTCTCACGAATTTCTACTTGTGCAGGCTGAAAGCTACTAGACTCAGAACCGGATATTCGGAGAAGTGAGCGGGCCCTTATCAACATCATCCCAAAATATTTGACTGTTTGGTTACCTATCATTAACAGAAGTAAACAGGTGAGGGCATTTTGTGTTTATAGGTCTAGATACAACTTAATGGATTTTTTGATAAGTAATGGTCAAATTTTAGGTCTAAAGCTAAAAATTCCAAGTATAGAAATAAGAACATTCAAACCGATTTATTTTAGAAAATGAGAAAGAAAACTATTTCACTGTTAAGAGCGTCATTTCATAAAGCTTCAGATCAAAGAAAAGGATGAATTATTACTTACATACCCAACATGAGCACACAACTGATTCATTTGTGAAATAACCTTAAAAGTACTTTTTTTAAAAGATCAGCGTGAGAATTATGTACCCAATGCAATATTAAATAGAAGACATTAAGTTATCACCCTCAAAAATAATAACCTTTGCAAATCATATCTGAGCAATATTTCTCACAATTTTCCATTTTAGTCTGAACATGATTAATGATTATAAGACTCCTATAATGAAAAAAAGGATAATCAGAGCAGAAGGCGTCATGAACGCAATATCACGCCCAACTTGTTTCAGAATACGTCAAGGAAAACTATCTCATCATTAAGAGAGTCACTTCATAAAGCATGTAATCGGATCAAACAAAAAAGATGTCTTGTAATTTATATACCCAACATGATGGCAATATTCAAGTATATATATACCCAACATGAGCAGGATGTTTAATGCTAAATTTGTTCACAAAGGAAATTGTAATCTTCACATCCAACTTGAGCACCTTCACAAAATCAATCGTCATAAGAAAATAGTGGATCGATAAGACGGTCTTTAAATTATTCTCAAATAATCATAGTTAATTGGAGAAATGCTCAATGTTAATTCACAAAATATATAAATAATTATTATTGAGAAAAGCTTTAAAGGCAAACGAAACATTAACATTTAAACTAAATTAAACCGAACCAACGGCTAGTAACAGTTGCCAGGATATTGTTGAAACTTTCTAAAAAGGGTGTATATCTATATCTATATCTATATCTATATGTTGTGCGCAGCGGAAATTTCGGCAGAGTTTCTGGTGCACAATAAGAGAGAAAGATCGATAAGAATTCTTGTTTCTCAAAGGGAACAAGAATCTGAAAGCCTAATATCCCATCAAAGTGAGATATTTACTCTTCCTCTCGTCAGCTCTAGGACTGCGCGTCGAGGGATCCTAAAACTATTACAATGACCACAAACTCAAACAAACTAATTTTACGTGATTCGGCAAACTGCCTACGTCCACGGGGCAAGGAGGGGGAGATCTACTATTAGAGGGAGAGAATACAACTAGGGTTTACAATCACCCAATCTAAACCCTCACACAATCTCTCAATCTCTCACAAAAGGACACAAAAGGACTGCACAGAAATCCACATACAAAAGCCCTCTGACTACTCTTGAATCAGCCGCTCACCTAGAATTCCGTGCACAAGCCCTTGCTGCCGTTTTCCTTCGTAGCCGCCAGCAAAAGAAAACTCCCACCTTGCTTTTTCTGCCGCAGCAACAAACCCCCTCAATTGCACGCACGAAACCCTTGAACCAATGTGTATTTATAAGAGGCAAAGCGGGTGGGCCTCTTAGTCCGCTGGATTCCCTGCTAACCTCTTCACGCGGCACTCAAAAACCCGATGGTTCTTAGCCTTTGTTTTTCTCTTCACACGTTTTGTGGCCAGCTCTTCACGCGGAAACAATGCCCAGCTCGTGAATCCCGCTTTTGTCCATTGAACCTCTTTGTTGTTCACACGTTTTCACACCTTAGCCTCAGTCCGTGGTCCCACAATTCTCCACCTCGGTGAAGTTTTCCCAAAACTGAGCCGACACCGACCAAACCAAATATCTCACTTGTTGTGTCCAGTACGAAGTGAAACAATTCACGACAACGGACTCAATCCATAACAAGTCGAGAACCCAAATGAGAATGCGACCACTCTCCAAATGTCGGTATCAACTCACCAAATCGATCTCACCCCCATCAAAATCCAACCCGGTGCGTCTGATAGCACCTCCAATGGCCTCAAACACCTCCACCTGAGGCGAACCAATGGCCATATCCAAACTATGTCTGCCAGCTGCACTCGATTCAAAACCCAACTCATCATCTGCATCCGAATCCAAATGACTTCCACGCTGTGTCACCTCAGCTGGAATCCCAACCAATGCAGAATGATCTGGAGTAATCTTCACCCCATGTGGAGTAGCATCACTCTCCACCCGCTGTGATACCTCTAAGGTCTGTCCAAAACTCTCCACCTGCTGAGAGTCAATTGGCTTCCTCATCGAAGCCTCAACCAAAGTGACACTACCAGACCTATCTTCCAATGGAGTTTTACCTCCAATCACAGCAGTTGACAACTCTTTAATAGGATGACCCAAATATGTCGAAGCCTCTGTCCAGAAACTCTTCTGCAAACCATTGCTCGACAACAAACACCGATCCTCCTCCAGCAAGGCACGGTTCTCCAAATTTGTCACCTTATCTAGTTGCCCCAAGATTTCCTTTCCAACGAAGTGTCTCGCAATGCCGTGAGCTCGGCTCCAATGCAGAAACAGGTCCATCTTGTACCTCCCACCAGAATGGAGTACCTTCACCTTTCTGTCTATTACACACTTCTTCAATCTGTTGGATACTACTAGGACTTTCTCCAAAGGGGATTTGGTTGCAACCCAAACACGCCTAGAACAGCCACCAACAAAGGAAACCAAACGCCTATTACCTCCCGATGATGCCCCCTTGGAAGGCCCCCAAACATCCACGTGAACTCCTCCAGAACGACCCTTAGCACGGTGAATAGAGGTGCCACACTTCACCTCGGTCTTCTTGCTCACATCAACATGTTCACTGGACTTCAAACTGCAGGTCTTCGCACCCTCTTTCAATCTATGCGAGGAATCAATACTGGAATGGCCAAGCCCCAAATGCCGCAGTCTAGTCGAATCAACAGAAGTCGTCAGCTTTCCACCTGCCACTATACCTCCAGTCAAGTAATACATGTTATTCCTCCTGACGTTCTTCATTACAATCCGAGAGTCTTCCACGATCTCGAGAACCATGTCCTCAACAAGAACCTTCAGACCCTCTCCAACCAAAGCTCCAATCGAGATCAAGTTCTTCCTCAAAGAAGGAACATATCTCACACCGTTTAACTCTCTAACAGTCCCGTCAAATATTTTTATGTGAATTCTTCCTATCCCAAGGATCTGGCATGCACGGTTATCAGCCATGTACACCACACCACTATCCACCAGCTTCTCAAAACTGGAGAACCATTCCCTTCTAGGGCACACATGATAGGTCGCACCACTATCCAACATCCATTCAGATTCCTCCGAATAGCTATCTGTAGGACTGATAGAAAGCGAATAAATAGAAGAGTCAGAATTATTACCATCCGATACGATGTTTGCTTCTGATGATGGTTGCTTCCCTTTTCCCTTCTGCTTATTCTTCATCCATTCGTCGAGCTTTGGGCAGTCTTTCTTCCAATGACCAGTCTCCTTGCACCAAGCACACTGATCTTTTCCAATTGTAGGATGCCCTACTCTAGACTGTGACTTCCAATTCTTCCGGTTTGGATTCTTCCCTCTTGCGACCAACGCCTCTGCTACCGGCTCAACTGAAGCCTCCTTATCCTTCTTTCGAAGCTGATAATTCACAAGTGCAGCGGTGACCTCACTATACGAAAGTGATGCCTTCCCATTAATCAGAGTAAGAACGAAGGTCTCATATTCCTCGTCGGGCAAGGAACTCAACAACAGCAACGCCTTGTCCTCATCTTCAATCTTGACATCCACATTCGCCAAATCCGCAAGAAGCTTTGTGTAGTGGTTCATGTGATCTCTAATGGAGGTTCCCTTCTTCAACTGGAAACGATAAAGTCTCCTCTTCAAATGCAAGCGATTTTCCACACTCTTGGTCAAATACTTGCTTTCGAGAATCTCCCAAATCTTCTTCGCAGAAGTCTCATTCATCACATCATATTTTAGATCTTGAGTCAAACAAGACCTAATCACACCACACGCCGTTCGATTCATCTTTTTCCAAACCTTCTCTTCAATCTCATCTGGCTTGCCATCTAACTCCAAGGTATCCTCCAAATTCTGCGCGTTCAGCGCATCCAAAACCTCGCATCTCCATAATCCAAAGTTGTTTGTGCCATTAAATTTCTCCACATCTATCTTCATAGAGTGGATATTTAAACTCTGAATGGTCTTCACGTCAGAAGCACCACCCTCGACTCCCGAAGCACCTTCTTTCCCCGACATCTTACGCACCAACGAACAAAGAATAGATCCAAAACTGAAAGATAGAGTCTTTACCAAAAGATCCCACCTTTATCACCAACGAAGTCCTAAACGGGCCTCCAAATTGATCTACTCCTCCAACCAAACCCTAGATCTGGAATCTGGGCTCTGATACCACTTGTTGTGCGCAGCGGAAATTTCGGCAGAGTTTCTGGTGCACAATAAGAGAGAAAGATCGATAAGAATTCTTGTTTCTCAAAGGGAACAAGAATCTGAAAGCCTGATATCCCATCAAAGTGAGATATTTGCTCTTCCTCTTGTCAGCTCTAGGACTGCGCGTCGAGGGATCCTAAAACTATTACAATGACCACAAACTCAAACAAACTAATAGGACTGCGCGTCGAGGGATCCTAAAACTATTACAATGACCACAAACTCAAACAAACTAATTTTACGTGGTTCGGCAAACTGCCTACGTCCACGGGGCAAGGAGGGGGAGATCTACTATTAGAGGGAGAGAATACAACTAGGGTTTACAATCACTCAATCTAAACCCTCACACAATCTCTCAATCTCTCACAAAAGGACACAAAAGGACTGCACAGAAATCCACATACAAAAGCCCTCTGACTACTCTTGAATCAGCCGCTCACCTAGAATTCCGTGCACAAGCCCTTGCTGCCGTTTTCCTTCGTAGCCGCCAGCAAAAGAAAACTCCCACCTTGCTTTTTCTGCCGCAGCAACAAACCCCCTCAATTGCACGCACGAAACCCTTGAACCAATGTGTATTTATAAGAGGCAAAGCGGGTGGGCCTCTTAGTCCGCTGGATTCCCTGCTAACCTCTTCACGCGGCACTCAAAAACCCGATGGTTCTTAGCCTTTGTTTTTCTCTTCACACGTTTTGTGGCCAGCTCTTCACGCGGAAACAATGCCCAGCTCGTGAATCCCGCTTTTGTCTATTGAACCTCTTTGTTGTTCACACGTTTTCACACCTTAGCCTCAGTCCGTGGTCCCACACTATACTACTTATAAAAGAGAATACCCATGTCAAAACTTTTGATTTTCTTTTTTACCCTCTCAATTTTTTATAACTCAAAATGATACCATTAATTATAAAACTAATGATCCATAACCTCTCGTTAACTATGCACCTTTTCATTTCTCAAATTATTTGGCCATTCAACAGAATATATTAATAATTTATAATGATAACAAAATTCATGAATATATGATACTTTATTATAAATAATTATTAATTATATAAAATAGTAAAAGTCATTCATTTAATAAATTTTTGCACATAATTATAATTATTAATAATAGTATAAATAGGGGTTATTTCCTTATGCTGTAAAGAATATTACCTTGTTCGATAATTAATATCATCTTAGTAATAAAAATTTGGATGTTATAAGTTAAAAATACTTTTATTTTATAAAATTAATTTATATAAAAAATTGGATCCTTGAAATTTATGAGACATATACTTTTTTTTGGAAAGTAAATGTCTCATATATTTCAAGGATCCAATATTTTTATATAAATTATTTTTTCTAAACAATAGTATTTTAATTTATATCATCCAATTTTTTATTACTAAGACGATATTAATTATCGAACAAGGTAATATTCTTTAGAACATAAAGTCATATAATACTAAAAAGTATTGCCATTATTTAATAGATATTGTAATAAAATATGTACATGACATAAATTTTTAATAATTTAAATGGTTTAATTATATCAATAGTGTAGTTTAATTATTACATTATTATTTAATAATTAAACTCCTAAATAAATTATTTAATAATATAATAATAGAAGATTTTAAATAACTATTAAATGTATGTTAATAATAGTATAAATACTAATATTAGTATAAGTTAAAAAATTATAATCATAGTGCGATAAAATAATTTTTAATGGTTATATATAATTTGTTAAATGATATAATATTAAATACAATAACACGTCCACGTGCAACACACGTACATTATACTAGTTGACTAAAAATGTAAAGTCATAAACGCACATTTTGAACATAGGTAGCATTCATGTGGAGGTGAAACTTACACATATGAATATTTGTTTTTACCATTAGTTATGGCTTCAACGGGGAGAAATTTTATTATAGAACCATGGAAGTTCAGAGAATGAGTACGTGCAAAGTATAGCATTTCCCATTTGCTTTGAAAGTCATATCCTACTTTCATATCTCGGTTATTTCATGAATTGACATCAAAACATAAAATTCTTTAAGCCTTTGAATATGCAAACCAAAAGCAAACATCAAAACTCAATTACCATCCTACTGCATCTATATTCGAAAAAGAATTTAAATTTTGGTTTAACACTAGTAGAAATTTGAATTTTCTAGACGGAATATTCTAGACGGAAAAATTTCTGTCTAGGATGTAATATCCTAGACGAAAATTTTCCGTCTAGGATATACTATTCTAGACAGAAATTTCCGTCTAGAATAGTATTATAGATGGATTTATTTATTTAATTTTTTTAAATTAACTAAGCATCCTAGATGGAAATTTCCGTCTGGATTGTATCCTAGATGGAAATTTCCGTCTAGAATACTCAAGTCAGTTTTTATTTAA
Source organism: Asparagus officinalis (assembly GCF_001876935.1). Lineage (NCBI taxonomy): Eukaryota > Viridiplantae > Streptophyta > Magnoliopsida > Asparagales > Asparagaceae > Asparagus > Asparagus officinalis. The sequence goes on from NC_033796.1 coordinate 104,233,973, forward strand.
AAAATCACAGCCCCTAAATTCTGCCGCCTATAATTGCTGCCTCAAACCCTAAATTCCCAAATTCTCCGCGCCCTCCCATTCTTCTCCTCTGTTCGAAGGCCAGAACCGTCGTCCCGTCGTCCCCCTCCATCCAGCGCCCTCCCGTCGTCCCCCTTGATCCCACGCCCTCCCGCCGTCCTCCTCGACATCTTTGTCCTCCTTGACGTTTCGTCGTCGCCTCCCCCTCAGTTCCTCGACGTCCTCCTCCGACATCATCATCCCGTCGTCGCAGATTTCGCTGTAAACATGAGATTTTTTCCAAAAATTTCAATGAATTTTGGTTCCTGATGGCTTTTACGTTCCGATCTGAGGATTTACCAGCTATTTTTGAGATATTTTGCAGTTACATACTGATGCGTCGAAATGTAGGCAAAATGGGGAAGTGGGTATTGATAATCACATTTTTATTACAATTTTATACCCTCATTATCTATTTTATATGAATAAATATACCACTAATAATTATTTTTATCTTTAAATGCAGGTTAATGAAGAATAAATCTCAAACTCTCATTTCTCAACAGAAACCCATTGATTAAATAAAGAAATAAAGCAAAGAAACCCATTGGAAAATCAATTTCCAAATTATCCAAAAGCCCAGAATCAAGCCGAGTAGCCTATAGAAACCGGAGAAAATTAAAAATCCAACATGAAAAGAAATCATATTCAAAATGGTTGCCCACAAAGAAATGACGATATCTCCCAATCCGGAAGGCGGAATTTAACATATAATATATGAAAATCGCCTATCTCGACGAGACGAAGCCAACCGTGAAGCCAGAATTTTTATTAGGGCATCGATGCCAGCATCTATGCAGGCATCGATGTCGGTATCGATGCGAAGTCCTCCAGATTTTATCAACGGCCGAAATTGCATTCTTGGGGCTCAAGTTTGATCCAATGGCTCTCATTCACTGATGTTTACTATAAATAGGGGTAGAGAGTGAGGGGTTAGAGGTGTGAAAATTTTTGTAACTCCTTTTGGAGAGGAGGGCTACTCTTAATTGAGAAGGCCTTCCAAAATTGTAACTTTTGTTGCAATTAATAATAATAATTTTTTGGAGAATTATTTGAAGGTTTGCATTTCTTTCTTTTTCTCTTTTATTGCTTATTAGTTTAGATTTATTTTCATGCTTGTAGTTTAGATTTTATTTTCTTGTTAAATAGCCAAGAGGCTAGAACCCTCTTGCCTTAGATTTATTTTATGCTTATAGAATAGATTTACTTTCTTGCATTTAATTTAGATTAGATTTATTTCATGCTTATAAAGTAGATTTATTTTCTTGCATTTAATTCTTGCAATTTTATTTTGTAGTTTAGATTTTGCAATTTATTTTGTAGTTAGATTTTATTTCTTGTACTATTCACCTTGAGGCTAGAACCCTCTAGGGTTTAGTTTTTCTTTTTGTTTATTTTTATTTTGTTTGATTCGCCTTTAGACTAGAACCCTCTAGGGAATCACCCTTTTCTAAGAAGTGGGTTCAATTTTAGATTACCCATATCTATAATTGAATCCACCATCTTTAATTTCTTGCATTTTCTTTTATTCTAGAATTTTGTTCTTCATATTCTTGATTTTTATTTTCCTTTTCCTTCTTGCCTTATTGATCATATTCATTCTTTGTCACATCCACTCTCACTTATATCTCGTGCCGATTTACACACTATCACTTCCACTCTCTCTATCTCTCCACAATCACATTCACTCATCACTCCTATTTGTCACGCACACAACATAAGAACCGATTTTATATTTTCTCCTACAAAACACCTTCCTCGAAAAAAAAAGAAAGGATTTTATTTTTTTTTGTTAACCATAATAAAATTCATCCTCCACTTTGACATTTACTAACAAGATAATAAATTCAAACAAATCCCCCCTTCTCATTTGTTTGATTGTTAACCCTAATTAAAAAAAAGATTTTTCTTTTCCATCCTTTTTAGTTGCTTTTAATTCATAGGGTTGCATTTCATATAGTGTAGGAATTCACCAAGTGATTTGAGCATCTTGATTTGACACACACTTAAAAATATTTTTAAGGGCAAAACCCCATAATCAAGATAAGGTGAGGGATTTCATCACCCTTTCCTTAGCCCAAAAATCACTAATTCCTCACTACACCACCCAAGCCTAATAAAACTCATTAGACGTTGGCCCCTAAGGATTCGAGCTCAATAAGGAACAAGAAATCCTTAAGTGAACCGGTTTAAGTTTTCTCAGATTAGTTGGTGTCTAAGGCAAGGTTTAGGGGTTGCGTAAAGCGCTCCGTAAGGAAAGAGGTACTTAATTGATCTTTGATCACCCTCTAGTACTATCCTTACCTGGCTAACTACCTGGGTAAAACTTTTATCTTTTCACTGTAGGAGTTTTTGGTTAGGAGCTGGTCTAGTGAATTAGGCTAAACCCTAGAATTAGAGTGATTGAAAAGTGATTGTTTTGATTTGTTTTAGTTAGGATTTTTCTTTTTCTTTATCTTCTCAAAAAAAACTAATTTTCTTTCTTTTCTTTAAGAAAAAAAAATAATAATAATATATAATAAAAAGAAATATTTTGGTGTATGCAACAGTGGATTAGGGATAATACACATCGATTAATTCGCTTTGAACCAATCATAGAAATGGAGCATCCTAATCCACCCGTTCTTCATGATATGTGCTATCCCATTAGGAATGCAATCCCCTCATGCATTAGGCTCCCCGAAACAAATGGAATAAGTTTTGAGCTTAGACCGCAATACATAAACATGCTTCCCAAATTCCTTGGTAATGAAACAGAAGACGCATATATTTTTATTTCGGAATTTGAGGAAGTGTGTATTATGATTAAAATGAGAGAATTAAATGAAGATGCGGTTAAGCTTAGATTTATTCCATTTGCTCTTAAGGATAAAGCTAAAAAATGGCTGTACAGCTTACCAACAAATTCCATCTCAACTTGGGATGAATTTGTCACCGTTTTTCTTAAGAAATTTTTTCCTATTCATAAAACGGTAAAGCTTAGGAACAGCATTCAAAACTTTAAAATTATCCCGGGAGAACCTTTTTGGAAGTATTTTGACCGATTTAAAGATCTTCTCATCCAATGTCCTCATCACGGTTTAGAGAAATGGCGATTGTGCCAAATAATTTATGAGGGATTAGATTATTCTGCAAAAACTTCCTTAGAATCAATGTGCCACGGGGATTTTATGAGGAAAAATGCTGATGAAGCTTGGGAGTTTTTAGAGAGTCTTTCTGAAAAAACAATGCAATGGGAACAGTGCGATGATAGGGTTTCATCAGTCCCCCAATCTAAGTCTTGTGGTCTTTCCTTAGAGTCAAACATTGCTTCTGAAGCGAAGATGGCGACAATTCTGCGAAGGTTAGAAGCTTTAGAAATTAAGGAACGAGCTTCAGCTCAAATCAATCATGTTTCTGCCTCGGGATGTCATAATTGTCAGTCTCCTACCCACGTTTCAGAGGAATGCCCTCTCTTAGGAAACAACAATGCATTAAGACAGATGAACGTTGCATTCCAGCACCCTAGAAATGATCCATTTTCTCCAACCTATAATCCAGGTTGGAGAAATCATCCCAACTTTGCGTGGAATCAAGGAAATTCTCCCGGAACTCAAAACTTCACTCCCGCTTCAACCCAACATTTTTCTAGGGAAAACACAGTTCCATTCAATTCTCATTCACAATTTTAACAACCCAATCTGTCGTATCAAAATCAGTCTCCTCTTCATCAAGCTGTAATTCAGACTCCTCACAATCCAGATCAGGATAAACGTCTCAATATCTTGGAAAGGGGTTTAGAAACCATAATTAAGGCCTCTACTCAAACCACGAATATGTTGACTCAAACGTCTAGCACGCTGAATTCCTTCATGCAATCAACCGGACAAATGCTCAACTCCAACACTCAAGCTATAGCTAGATTAGAATCCCAACTTAGTCAACTAGCTAGTGCCGTGAGTGAAAGAGAAAAAGGAAAATTTCCAAGTCAACCCGTGGTTAACCCTAATAACACAGGACGCAGTTCATCCTATGAAGCTCAAGTGAATGCAATCCATTCACTTCGGTCAGGTAGACAGGTCGATAATCAAGTGAGAACTCCTCCAAGTCAAACTCTTGATCCTGTACAAATTCCTTCTCCTTCTCCTTCTGATGAATCTATTCAACAATCACTCCCCTCAGATGACCAAGAACCTGAACCCGAACCTGAGCCTGCTTTTGATAGATTTAGACCGGTTGCTCCCTTTCCAGATAGACTCAGGTCTAGGAAACACTCTCCTCAGGAGGAGAAGATCCTAGAAACATTCAAGCAGGTTAAGGTCAATATTCCTCTCTTAGATGTAATTGAACAAATTCCATCTTATGCTAAATTTTTAAAAGAATTATGCACTAAGAAGAGGAGAATAAATGTTCCAAAGAAAGTCTTTTTAGCCGCCAATATCAGTGAAATGCTGTCAAATCCCATACCTTTGAAGCGTAAAGATCCAGGTTCCCCCATCATTTCATGTATCATTGGTAATACTCATATTGATAAGGCGCTTTTAGACTTAGGGGTCAGTGTCAATTTGCTTCCATATTCAGTCTATCAGCAATTGGGTCTAGGTGTACTGAACCCAACCAAATGCACCTTACAGTTGGTTGATAGATCTGTTAAGGTCCCCATGGGTGAGTTAGAAGATGTTCTGATTAAGGTTGGAGATTTTATTTTTCCAGTAGATTTTGTAGTCTTAGAAACACAGCCTGTTTCCAATCCCAAATAGAAGCCAAACTTCCTAAGAAACCATTTAAAACTATTGATAGAGATTCTGAGATATTAGAACTCATCCATAGTGATGTTTGTGATTCAGGAAGAACAACTAGAGGGGGTAACAAATATTTTGTAACTTTTATAGACGATTGCTCTAAATATTGTTACCTCTACTTAATTAAGACTAAAGATGAAGTCATAAACAAATTTAAAATATATAAAGCAGAAGTTGAAAATCAGTTGGATAGGAAAATTAAAATACTAAGATCAGATAGAGGTGGTGAGTACACTTCTAATGAATTAAAACAATTCTGTGAAGATAATGGAATTATTCATGAAATAACTGCTCCATATACACCTCAATCTAATGGAGTAGCTGAGAGAAAGAATAGAACACTAATGGACATGGTAAACTCAATGTTAATTAATTCTGGTGTGCCAGAAAATTTATGGGGAGAAGCTCTCATGACTGCATGTCATATACTAAATAGAATTCCATTCAAGAAATCTGATAAAACCCCTTACACAATTTGGAAGAATAGAAACCCTAATTTAGATCACCTAAAAGTGTGGGGGTGCTTAGCAAAAGTCAAAATACCTGAGAATAAAAGAAAGAAGATTGGCCCTAAAACTGTAGATGGAATTTTTATTGGCTATGCTTCTGATAGTAATGCAAATAGATTTTTAATAATCAACTCTGACATTAATGAGATAGCCAACAACACCATAATTGAAGCTAGGGATGCACATTACTTTGAAAATATTTTTCCTTACAAGACCAGAATAAACAACACAGGCCCTAGCTCTAATAATTCAGATCCTAGTTCTAATCAAGGTGAAACTAGTTCTAAACAAATTAGACCACTAGAAAGTCCAGAGGAGCCTAGGAGAAGTAAAAGAACTAGAATAGAAAAGGTCCATGAAGATTTCTATGCATTACTTGTAGAAGATTCTCCAGTTACATTTGAAGATGCAATGAAATCAGTAGATGCTCCATTTTGGAAGGAAGCTATAAATAATGAGATACAATCTATAGTTCAAAATCATACTTGGGAACTAACTGATCTTCCTTCAGGATGTAAAACCATAGGATGTAAATGGGTGTTTAAGAAGAAACTTAGACCTGATGGAACAATAGATAAATATAAAGCCAGATTAGTAGCTAAAGGATATACCCAAAAGTCTGGTATTGATTATTTTGATGTCTATTCTCCAGTAGCTAGGATTACTACCATTAGAGTCCTCATAGCTCTAGCATCCATTCACAAATTAATAATACATCAAATGGATGTTAAAACTGCATTTTTAAATGGAGACTTAGATGAAGAAATTTATATGGATCAACCTGAGGGATTTATAGCTTCTGGACAAGAAAAGAAAGTATGCAAGCTTATTAGATCACTATATGGTCTCAAACAAGCCCCAAAACAATGGCATATGAAATTTGATGAAATTATACTATCTTATGGATTTGTAATTAATCAAACAGATGAGTGTGTATATCATAAAATAGATAAAAACAACAAAATTGTGATATTATGCCTATATGTTGATGACATTCTTATTTTTGGTTCTGACATACAAATCATAAATGATATCAAACACTTTTTATCACAAAATTTTGACATGAAAGATTTAGGTCAAGCTGACCTAATTCTTAATACTAAAATCATGAAAAATGAGAATGGATATGTGCTATCACAATCACACTACATAGAGAAAATCCTTAAGAATTTTTATGATCCAAACTGTCAACCTGTTTCCACTCCATATGATCCTAATGTACATCTAAAGAAAAATACAGGTCATCCTCAATTACAAAGAGAATATGCACAAATAATTGGATCACTAGGATTCCTAACAAACTACACCAGACCTGACATTGCTTATGCAGTAAATAGACTTAGTAGATATACATCAAATCCTGATAAGAGTCACTGGGATGCTTTAGAAAGAATTTTGAGATACTTAAAAGGAACTATAAATTATGGTTTATACTATAAAGGTAAACCATCTGTACTAGAAGGTTATTCAGATGCAAATTGGATTAGTGACTCAGTAGATGTAAAATCCACCACAGGGGAGCCTTTCCCGCCGAACGGCGTGAAGTTGATCAGGTTGAACTTCGCCGGATACGGGATCGAATCCCGCTCTCTCGGATAAGGACACGGAATGCCGGTCCTCTTCACCTCTCGAGTAGACATCAGGGCGTCAATTTTTCTTTCGAGCTCCTTCATCTTTTCGGCCTCCTCCTTATCCTGTCTTGGACGATTGTCGGGAGGAATGATACGACCACCCCTAGTGTTGTCATCACTGGTGGGTCCACCCCCAGCGTTGTTATTTTTAGTGGGGCTACCCCCGGTATTCTTGGGCGGTGCGTCGATCATGACGACTTCGTCCACCCCCGGATCGCTGTCAACTGTGGCGTTCTGGGTGCGACGGCTGGATTCCACTAGTCGATTCGACAAAGCTCGGATTTGTCGGTCGTGCATTTGTCTCATCTCTGCAGGTCAGCGATTGACAAATGCCATCAAGAGAATGCAAATGTGAAGATGAATCGACACTTAAAAGTGCGACATAAATCCTTGAAATATAAGATGAAAAACCATATAATAGCCTTAGATTTTGTAAGATCAGAGAAAAATCTTGCAGATCACTTTAATAATAATTTTTTCACCACTTTAAATATTTCTTCTCTTTGTTGGATGATGAAGATGGAGATGAAGAATTATTTAGAGGTTTGCATTTTCTTTCCTTTTTCTCTTTTATTTCCTTTTTATTGCTTATTAGTGTAGATTTATTTCTATGCTTGTAGTTTAGATTTTATTTTCTTGTTAAATAGCCAAGAGGCTAGAACCCTCTCGCCTTAGATTTATTTCATGCTTATAGAATAGATTTACTTTCTTGCATTTAATTCTTATAATTTTATTTTGTAGTTTAGATTTTACAATTTATTTTGTAGTTAGATTTTAATTTCTTACACTATTCACCTTGAGGCTAGAACCCTCTTGGGTTTAGTTTTTCTTTTTGTTTATTTTTATTTTGTTTGATTCGCCTTTAGGCTAGAACCCTCTAGGGAATCACCCTTTTCTAAGAAGTGGGTTCAATTTTAGATTACCCATATCTATAATTGAATCCACCATCTTTAATTTCTTGCATTTTCTTTTATTCTTGAATTTTATTTTCTTTATTCTTGATTTTTATTTTCCTTTTCCTTCTTGCCTTATTGATCATATTCATTCTTTGTCACATCCACTCTCACTTATATCTCGTGCCGATTTACACACTATCCCAGCCTGATAGTACAACTCACTGACGTTGCCGTCGGAGTAACCTATCGGCTGCTCACATGGGTTCTCTGGTATAACGCATTCGTCTGTCCGACGCATCTTCTTCTGAGTAGACATTGCCATGTTGGCCTTAGCAAGAGTCGCACGTTCGGAATCACACCTTTGTGAGGGTGAAACCTTAACGGGCTCTTATCTTAAATACTATAACTTGACACGGTTGTGCACTTGCAACCTTTTTGGTACATGTTTATGCTGCATCAGGTATCTCTGATTTCGAGCACTTTGCTCGGTTTGGCGTTCAAATTTTGATTTTGATTTGAAATTTTTTTGATAGGGAATAAGTTTGCGGCAGGGAGGCATAGCAGGATTTATCATGGGGTTTATAGGGAGAGGGAGGTGGCGATTAAGTTGATCAGCCAGCCGGAGGAGGACGCGACTCTGGCTGCTTTGCTAGAGCAGCAGTTCAATTCAGAGGTTGCCTTGTTGCTTCGGTTATGACATCCGAATATTATTAGGGTGAGATTTCTCAGCTTTTTGTGATTTTGTTGAAAATTGTGGTGAGGTAGGTAGAATAGATAAACTGTGACGCCCCTGGGTTCACACAAGGCTGCAGTCCAAGGTGAAACCAAGAATGTCAAACCTGCTATGCACCACACCGTGCAATAACATGTTTCACCATCACAATTAACATCTATCTAGTAGAGTCAACAACTGGTGTAGGTACAAAACAGGTAAAAGATAATACAAGGAATACTGATGAAATGATAATAGTCACATAAATATCTCATCATCCAACAATCCAGAAATGTCAAAATCTGAGTAGATAAACTAAAATACAACAAATCTCAAATACAAATGTCTGACGATAAGGAGATAAGGCTCACAGCCTTTACAACTTCTAGAATAATACCCTCAAATGTCTAACCTCACTACAGTGGAGCACAAAGAAAAATAATACATAGCTAGAAAGTAAAGCTGAACACTAATGTGGTCCGCCATCAACCTGCGGCTCTTCGTGCTCCTGGCTCGTTACCTGAAAGGGGGAGGGACAACGAGCGTCAAAGCGCTGGCGAGTAACATCACAACCAACCCCAAGGGAACATGGCTCGTTGTATAAGAAAATACTGATAATATATAATAGATCTAAAATTTATTGATCTTACTAAAGAGGGTATTAGTATTTAGAAATTTACAACACGAGCATAGGTACGTCGAGCGAAATAATCCAAACAAGGAAACCCTCATGTATATACCTTGTATCTCAAATTGTAAATCTCTAAACACCAAACCCGAGGTTCTAGTACAGAAAACAATAATAAAAGAAATACAGCTAATCTCAGAGTAAAAATACAGTGCCATACCATAACTAACATGAATATCATGTTATTACTTACATGAATATCATATCGAGATTTACATAAGTGTTATGACATAAACTCACATGAGTGACATGTCAGAAAACGATTAAGTGTCCAAAACATAAACTATATAAATTAAACGTCCAACTCATGGACTGCGTGAAGTAAACGTCCAACTCATGAACCGAATATAACCGTTGTCCAACGCATGGACCGGGTGTGACCGTTGTCCAATCGCATGGAGCCGGTGGTAATACATATCCACACGAGGATAAAAAATAGCTATGCATGTCAACACGAGGACTAAGAGGTAATTATTTTACTTTGTCCAACACTAAGGACTGTGTATTTTAGTCCAACACGAGGAACTGTGAAAAGGTGAAAAATATCCGCTGAGGTACAGAGTGAAATCACTATATCAATTCACGAGTCAAATCAGTGAATATATCCAATAATTGGTTTACCCCAGTCACTAATAGTGCCTGGGTACATAGTAAGATCTAAATACCAATGTCAAGATAGTCCAAGTCAAACTCTCAAACATTGAGTGAATATTCAAATACACAAACAGGAACATGTACAAACAGATAACACGCGCGTCGACCGCAGTCTGTCGACCGCACTCTGATTATGCAACTGGCGGCGACCGGAAAACGTTGCGGTCGACCTTAAAATAATGTCACGGTCGACCGAAATAATCGGCGGTCGACCGAAATGACGACGCGGTCGACCGAAATAACGGGCGGTCGACCGAAACCTCAAAACGAGCTCAGCGGTCGACCGCGTCGGTCGACCGCGTCGGTCGACCGCCGAGCGGACAGAAACCCAAATCTGGGTTTCTGTCAGCTCGAAACCTGAAACAAAATTTTTAAAACAAAAACCCATCTTTATGGAAAATGTTATGCAACAGTAAATCGCAAATTTAAACCTTTAAAACTTGGTCAACAAGATCCCATATATATATAAACATGATCTACCCATTGTTAGCAATAAAAAAAATACGATTTTTACTTCTTTTAAGCTAGATTCAGATCTAGATCTTTTAGACAGGAACCATTGGTGAGTTTTAAGAACAAAGAATACACTAATTTCATACTTTATGCCATAATGTTCTATTAGCTATTCAAAAATACGAATTTGGCTCAATGAAACCCAATAAAACTTAGATCTTGACATGAAAACGAAAGGGGTGGGGGTTGGGCGAGAAGTTACTCGCCTTGGGTGCTGCAAAGATTCCTGTTGAGGATCTCCTTCCACCTGATCTGCAACTCCCACTACAGCTCCTTCAGATTCCCCCAAAATCACCAGTTCAAATTAGGGTTTTGAGAGGGGAGAGAAAATGGGGGCTAGGGTTTACGTCTGAGGAGAAGAGAAACTCTCCTGGGTTGAGTTGGTATAAATACCAATTCCCCAACCCGACCCGAAACCCATTAGCCCAAAACTAAAACCCGAACCTGGAAACAAAATGACCGCTGATCGGTCGACCGCTCAGCACAAATATTCTTGCTGAGATATAAAATCCTTAGTCTGGGATTTAAAACTCGATTCCTCTCACAAAAAAGTACTTGATGGGTTTTCAAACATAGATAGTTACATTCATATGACATATATATGTGTTTATATATGATTATTCATCACAAGGGAATTATTTACTATTAATAATTCACACATATATATATACTATAGAAATTTTCAGGGTTTTACAAGATGAGACTATTGTGTGTTGGAAGATGTGTGCTTGGTGTTTGATAAAATGCCTGTTTATTCTTTAAGTGTGACAATGTTTACTAACGATATAAATGATGACTTCAGATCACATGGCATGGGAACAATTTGACACACCCGGTGAAAAAGCTCCAAACTCATTATACAGAGAAACATGACTTGTAAGCATTGCCGACATACAAACATGAGAAAATAAGTAAAATTTATTAATGTTAAAATTTCTCCCATGTTATTTTTAATTAGTTTATGCTTGCTAGGTGTTTGCTAAAATGATCTGCAGATAAATTAGAATCAGTGATTGATATGTTTGCATTCTAATTTATAACTAATGTGTTGAATGGCTTGTGTTGCATTTCAATTTGTTTTTTTGAATTATGCGTGCCTGATTCCAAGTCATTGTGTATGTTAACAAATTGATTACAAATTGATGGTGTAATTGTAGTTTCATTTGTATTATATATGATTACAAATTGATGTTCTTTGTTTTGATTTTCAGTTCAAGTTTGCCGCAAGGTGAGAGTGTGTAGTGGGCAGAATTATTACCTCATTAGCTCCCATGTTTGTCAAATTATTACCAAAATTTGTGAATAATGTTTAAGATTGCTAGTTGAAGTTACGGTTGGTGCCTGCCCAAAATTTGGCTTATCCAGAGTTTGTACATGCTGCCTTTTCATTTATTTAATTTTACAATGCAGATGTAAACATTGAGATGAAGTGCCTGGTTCAAACACCAAATATAAGATATGTGTTATAAATTATACCCTTAGTTCTGGAAATTGTTTGGGTATTTGTTGTTCTCATTTTGATTAACTAGCATACACTCTAGCATACACTCTCGAGCTTCCGATGCTGTGGAGGTTTCTGTGTTCCAAAAATGTAGGCAGTTCGGACATTTCACCCACTACGAAAGGAGAATAAATTGGATTCTTAATGTATATTTGATTTTTCTCATTGTCAAGTGACTGATTTTGTAATGCTAATACAGCCATAATGACGCTACTTGCTGTATTTTTTGTGAACATGTATCATTCGGATTGCGCGTTCGTTTGCAAATTTCTGGTGAATATGTATCATTCGGATTGCACGTATTTTCTGTGAATTAATTAGTAATGTTTTTATTTGTAATTTTTTTGCTTAATTCTTCAATGCACAAAGTAGCTTCCTAACCAAGCAGCAGGAAAAAAAAAACTACTGTAGCAGAGAATCCTAGACAGAAATTCCGTCTATGATGCTCAAATTTCGTCTAGGATGCTTTTTTAAAAAAATTAAAAAAAATTCCGTCTAGGATGAGTATCCTAGACGGAAATTTTCGTCTAGGATACTCATTCTAGACGGAAATTTTTTTCGTCTAGGATGCAATATTCTAGACGGAAATTCCGTCTAGAATATTCTGTCTAGGATGTATTCTAGACGGTTTTAAATTCCGTCTAGAATATTCCGTCTAGAATGTATTCTAGACGGAATATCCATCTAGAATACTACATCCTAGACGAAAACTTCCTAGACGCGTATTCTAGACGGAATTCCGTCTAGGAAGATAAAGTTAATAAATAAATCAAATGATTTAAACATCACAGACCGGTGATTTTGTTCTTATTTTTTAATAGTTATGTATAACTCAGAACTCATAGTTTTTATCTGCAACAAAGGCTTCACTGAAGGAAACAAAGAAAAACGTTCAGATAAGTGCAAACCCATGTGGAATCAGAATAGTATATTAATAAAAAAAGTTTATTTGAAAGGAATTTTAAAATTTTCATGATATTTCAAATATTAATAAAATGATACTGGTGATCACTTACCTCGAGAACTTTTGGCCTTTTATAAAGTTTGCTATCTAAAGAACCTCTTGCAAATTAAAATTGGTTTTATTAAATCAGGCATCATCAAACAGTTTAAGTGCATAGAAAAAAAAATTACTCTATCAAACAATAAAGTTTGAAAATTAGATCAAAAGAGTACCAAAAGCTCACCGACAATTTCCCCTATTTAATATGATGAACCAAGCAATGTGTAAATATTTAGGTGGAGAAAAGAAATAATGCAATCGGAAATTTACATAGAGAAGCAAACAATTGATGTGCATCACGTTGTATAGAATATATGAAAATTTAAATAATAATTTGTCAAACTCAATCTCAAAGCAAAAATGAAAAAACAAACACCTCATTCTCCAAGTGAATTTGCAGAAGAAGGTTATACTATAACATCCGAATACACGAATATCATGTTTGCTCTCAACTTCCATATCTTGAAATATTAATTAGATTTCATCAAATTTCAAAAAAAAATCATGATTTTTAGAAGACCTCACCAAGGGAACAATTTCCATGAATGAAGCAAAGCTGATGATTTGGATGAATCTTGGTCGACTTCAATCGGTAGCATAATTCAGTAGAAGCGTCCATGATATGGCCAACCTTGATCACTCGAGTGGAGGAAGTGGCTAATCCAGAAAACTTTCTATAGCCACTTCTGTTTGAGTTCAGTTTAACTGCTCACAAAATGTTTTAATGAAAACATTTATTTTCATGAGAAAAAAGACATCCTTTTGGTTTGTTGTTTAGGTATGAAATTAATAGCTAATCATTGTCTATCAAGCATAAAAATCTATTGAAAATGACAATTATAAATTCATTGAGAGCAAATATTAGCCATATACAGTGACATCAAGTATATGAATTTATGAATATCAAAACGACTAAAGGTATGGTAAATTCTTACAAACTTTTAACACAGAGTTCATTTTTAGATGATAATAATAAATTTATATTTGATAGATCATTTTCACAAACCTCAAATTAAATCTTTTTAACTTTAAATATGTATCTTCAATCATCTCCAAGAATACTCTAATTCACATATATTGCAACAAATAGTTGAGATAAGGAATTTAAAAAGCTCATCATAAATTGGCATAACAAGTATAACATATAAATATGATTAATGACATTTTCTCGTCGATAGGAAAAACCAGATAAAGGAAAATAAACGGGACCTCATAAATGCTCAAATTTTTCTAAGAAGAAATTGAAGAATTGTTCCAAAGAAGTAACAAAAATTTTCTCAATTTGAAGATAAATGCAATTCACCTACAATAATGAAAGACATTTCCTTGTTGATTTCACGATCAATAAAAGAAAGTGAAATATTAAAAATAATTCAAATAGAGGTGCTTTATGTGATAGAAGGTGCATGAGGAACAATTGAGGTGTGGCTTGTGGCTTCTTCTGTAGAAAAAATATAAGAGCCAAGAAAAAAAAGATAAGAGCAGAAGATGAGACAAAAAAAGTTAGTGAAGAGATTCTCTGTTGGTAGGTGAAAAACAAAAGAGCTAGTTAATAAGTCATTTAATACATAGACAATAAGAATAATCTTAACTTATCTGATTAGTTATCGTAATAGACTTTTTTTAAAAAACCATATTCCTAGTATTTTGATAGAATGTTATGTAAATATTAAAAGATATTTATGAAAATTGTAACAGAAATGATTAATTTAAGGAAATAATCAGAGCATATATCCGTTTGGATACTATTGTGTTTTATTTGTTTTCATGGCGTTTTTGCCAAAAATAAAACACCATGCGTTTGAAAACCATGGTGTTTTTTGAGCTAAATCATCCTCAAACCAAAAACAAAACACTTATTTCAAAACACATTTTAGGTGTTTTAAGTTTGGTGTTTCAGGTTTGATTTTGAGAATATGTTAATATAATATCTAACATAATATATTAAATATAATTATTATAGAGTTATTATCAACATGCTTATTATATTATAATATACTATACTATATTATAGTTAATTTAATATATTAATAATATTTGTTAAATAATATAAAAAGATAATAAATAAAATATCTTATATAATAATATAGTAACATATTAAATACTAATATTTAATATGTTAATAATGTATTATATAATAATAAAATATAAATAAAATATAAATAAACTAATAAAAATAATAAAAAAGTTCTTGATAATAAATAATAATAATATAATAATAATATAATAATATACTATATGATATTATAATCGCTATAATATTATTAACTTTTTAATAAATAAATTGTAATAAATTAATAATTATAAAATATTATATAATAGTAACATATTTAATAATAACATAACAATATAATAATATTATTATAATAACATATTGTATAGTAAATATAATATAATATATATAAAAGATTATAATATTAACATTATTACTAATATTATATTATATTAATAATAGTATAATATTATATTAATAATAAAATAACATTATTATAAAAATATTAATATAATATACAACAATAACAAATTGATATACCAAAATAATTAAATATATAATTATTTGAAAATAATATGTAATAATTATAATATAATAATAATTATAATATAATATAGCATATTAAAGTACAATATAATATTATAATACATTATACATTATTATATTGCATTACATTTAATACTTATAATACTATAATAATGTAAAATAAATATTATAACAATTTATTAATAATATATTTTATTATAATTAATATATAATATATTAATAATATGTTTAATACTAATGTTATAATTGGTCAAACTAGTGTCAAACAAAAATACTTAACATGGTGTTTTGAAAACATTTTAAGAGAAAAACACAACACCATGGTGTTTTCTTACAAAAACACAATAAGAAAAACACCATGGTATCCAAACGAATTAGCAAATGGAGAGAGATTAGTTGTAGATATTAATTGATAGGTTATAGCTAAATGGACACACACACACACACAGAGGGAGAGAGAAGTTTGAATCTGTTTTATTGGTGGAAAAAAAATCTTTTTCTATGGAAATTATTTTAGGCCAAATTTTTTAAGATGAAGTTAAGAAAATTGTTTTAGGTGAAACTTTCTTAAGGTGGGATAGATAGAATGTTTTACTAACCTAATGTACATAATCTCTTCAAGGTAGGAGTTGTATCTAGTCTGGCCATATGCGGTTTAAAGCAAAACTTTCACCATCAACATTTAATATGAAGTATAATGCTTTACAATCATTTTTAATTACATTCCATAATATATCCTACAAAATTAATTTCTTAAAAACCCAATCCAGCCCTTCGTCTTCGGTCAACAATCCTTGTGGTTTCTTTCCTGTCATAGATTGTATCACCATTTTGTCTTTTTCCTTCCTTTCATAGAGCATATCGCCAACAACTATAAAAAAGAGGAAGGAGAAACAAAATCACCAAAGACCGCTACTGCTACCGCACCACCACCAAGTCTACATCCATGATTATGGCCTTGAACTAAATCACCAAAGACCGCTACTGCTACCGCACCACCACCAAGTCTACATCCATGATTATGGCCTTGAACTCAAATTTTCGTGGTTATCTGAAGATCTTTGAGTGTCTGTGAGAAAATGGCTGGGCCTTTTCTCATGATAGCCGGAGGTTCGTATCTAACTCCTCCTCTCTTCTAACCCATGGCCTTGATCATGGAAATCTAAAGTTCTATGTTATTGAGTCTACTAACTTGATTGGTGCTTCATGAGGCACTGCAAGTTACAACGGGCCTTTATAAGAAATTGCTTATAATATTGCAAGAAATTAACAATCTTGCTTCGTTCCTAGAGGATAACTAATCTTTGTGGAATCCTCCAAGATTAATTATCCTCCAGGGACGAAGCAAGATTGTTAATATCTTCATAATATTTTATGGTAGTTTCTGATTAAGATCCACTCTAACTTGCGGTACGACATAAAGTATCAAGTAGGTTAACCGTCCTCAAGATTGTAGAGCTTTAGATTTTCATGACCAAGGCCATGATTGTGAAGAGAATAGGATTTAGAAATGAACGTGTGGCTATCATGAGAAAGACCCGACCATTGTCCTGTTGGCACCCAAAGGTCTTTAGATAACCATGAAAATTTAGTTCTGATGCCATAATCCCAGATGTGGACTGGCAGGGGCGTGGCAGCAACAATAGTTTTTTACAATCTTTTTTTAGGAGTTTCAACAAACTTTTGAAAAAGTCAACTTGAAAATTGGAAATATTTAAAAATGGAAATTACCACAAGGTAACTCACTATCTTCCCTCTCTCTAGATCTCTACAAACCCTAGATCTAATCTAATCCAATCTCTTTTGTCTCCAATTGCAGGAACTGGAGGTTCTTCACATCGATGCAAAGGGATTAGGAGGCAAATACCACCAGTCATGGTCAGAAACAACGAAGCTTTTATTGGTGCTTCTGATGCACTCATTCGACCAAGAGCAGCTCAATGACTTTGACAATCACTTAGAATCTCGTCTAGGGTTTGTAAGTTTTACTTGTTATGATAGGGGGTCAAGATGTGATCTTTTTTTAGTGGATGTAGATCACCGAGATCCCGAATCTGACGATGACTTGCACCGAGTACAACATAGCAGATTTTAGAGGACAAGAAGTTGAATCAGATGTTGTTTGCGAATCATGGTACTTTTTTTTGACTTCCCTAGAGATACCACAGCTAATGGAGACGTGAGTGATTTGATTCGAGCTTTCAATATCCAACCTCAAGTAAGAGAGTAATTGTTATGCTGCTCGAGGTGGTGCAGAGCCATTTAGGTTCAACCTCGTCTCCTTGTCTGATACATGACGTATTGGTCGCTTTTTGGGGATGAAACATTATAACAACATTGGTGACAAAGCTTCAATACTATCTTGTGTTTCTTTCATGTCTCTGTATTTTGCGATATCGCGAGAGGGTTGTATATTTTGGTCTAGATTTCACTGCACGCTCCGATTCACAATAGATCTGATATGCTCAAAATTAAGATATTTCTAAAAAACTGCTAGTTATTTGTATTTTCGTCGAGGTATCTGCTGGTTCCCGCTTCCATTAAACCTAACTTTGATTAAGAAAGAAATACTCAAAAAGAAGAAAATGGTAAAGAAACAAGTACCTCCACTTTTTAAAATACTCACATCTTACAATACTCTGTATTGATATACATGTATGATTTGAAAATTCAAGATAAGGCTGCTGAAAGAGAACAAACCATCCCCCTCCCTTTGATACTTCATGCTCATGAGAGAGTAAAGTAAAACAATCCACCAAGATGACCCTATCACTCCACTTGGTTTCAGCCATCTCCATTCTGCATCGCAAAAACATAAAAATGTTATTAATGTAGAGAAACAATAGCATGTTGGTAGTAAAAAAATATTATGAAGCACATTTCTCTACGATAAAGCTAATGATAGTAAGGTAACAATTAAAGTAAGAAAGGGAATACAAAAAACAAAAAAATATATGTGATATTAGCGCTCACGAAATAAGTCGAAGTATTTCTCAAATGATCATGACTAATGCGTAGGAAACGGCCATATAAAACTCTAGCATATAAAAGGAATCAACATTGAGTGACTTGATTTTGTTATTTTGATCTATATTGCTATGAAGAAATCTATTCTAGGATTTGGAGAAATTAAATAAGTCTTGCAATTACAATCTCGAGGATAGTAGAGACTAAAACATTGCTTAGAACATTCCCTCTCTCTCTTCTTAATACTAATGTTCTCCCCATGACATTTTGATGTAGACAGATCATGTCTGACTTATTTCATTATGCTCTTATAAATTTTGCATTTTACTCAAAAAATGGAGGAAACAATCTCAATGTTAAACACTGGTTTAGAATCTCTTAAAACTGTTTAGTGCATCCTACTAACATGAGACATGAAACAATTTGTGCTCGGGGAGCAAACTGTATATCCATGCAAATTTTTACTTAATGTAGAATAATGATGCAAATCATTCCCAACACGATGCCATATTCATTTCCTTCACAATTTGACATAAGAACTACATTTGTAAATGGTATCCATACTAAAAAAATGTTGGTTTATACTCTAAAATGCAAGGCAATCTTCCTTCTTATTTAAAGGT
This sequence comes from Asparagus officinalis, assembly GCF_001876935.1. NCBI lineage: Eukaryota > Viridiplantae > Streptophyta > Magnoliopsida > Asparagales > Asparagaceae > Asparagus > Asparagus officinalis. The sequence goes on from NC_033796.1 coordinate 104,253,047, forward strand.
GTGCTCAACAACTAAATTCTATACTCCAAAAAATTGTTAGTAACGTCTTTACAATATTGTTAAGAAAAGAAATCTCAATGGTTGATGACGTGATCAACAAACAAGGCACTCTTTGCAAAGAACTGGACAAGATTTATAGAGAAGAAATTTCAATTGTTGCTGATGTGACCAACAAACAAGGCACTTTTTGCAAAGAACTAGACAAGATTTATAGCTCAAATAGTAGATAAGACTACAAGGGGTTTTCATAAAATCCATCGTCATAAGAAAATAGTGGATAAGATGGTCTTTAAATTCTTATCAAATACTCATAGCTAATTGGAGAAATGCTCAATGTTAATTCACAAAATATATACATAATTATCATTGAGAAAACCTTTAAAGACAAAAGAAACATTAACATTTAAACTAAATTAAACAAAACCAACAGCTAGTAACAGTTGCCGATTGTTGAAACTTTCTAAAAATGGTGTATATTGACTAAAAATCTAAAGCCATAAACGCACTTTTTGAACGGGGAGCAATTTTATTATAGAACCATGGAAGTTTAGAGAATGAGTACATGCAAAGTATAACATTTCCCATTTGCTTTGAAGGTCATAACCTTCTTTCATTCTTAGTTTTTTCATGAACTGACATCAAAACATAAAATTCCTTAAGCCTTTGAATATGCAAACCAAAAGTAAACATCAAAACTCAATTACCATCCTACTGCGTCTATATTCCAAAAATAATTTAAAATTTGGTTTAAAAAAATGCACATCAATTTATTAAATGAATCCTAGAAAATAAAATTAATAAATAAACCAAATGATTTAAACATCACAGACCGGTTTAATATCTGCATTACTCAGAACCTCTTGCAAATTAAAATTGGTTTTATTCAGTCAGACATCATCAAATAGTTTAAGTGCAGAGAAAAAATTTACTCTATCAAACAGTAAACTTAGAAAATTAGATCAAAAGATTCCCTAATGGTCACCGACAATTTCCCTTATTTAATATGATGAAATAAAGAAATGTGTAAATATTTAGGTGGAGAAAAGAAATAATGCAATCAGAAATTTAGATAGAGAAGCAAACAATTGATGTGCATCGCGTTGTATAGAATATATAAAAATTTAAATAATGACATCTCAAACTCAATCTCAATGCAAAAATGAAAAAACAAAGACCTCATTCTCCAAGTGAATTTGCAGAAGAAGGTTATACTATAACATCCGAATACATGAAGATCATGTTTGCTCACAACTTCCATATCTTGAAATATTAATTAGATTTCATCAAATTTCAAAAAAAAAACCATGATTTTTAGAAGAACTCACCAAGGGAACGATTTCCATGAATGAAGCAAAGCTGATGATTTGGATGAAGCTTGGTCAACTTCGATCTGTAGCATAATTCAATAGAAGCATCGACGATATAGCTGTAATACCCTAAAAATTTGAATATTATGTGAGAAATAATAATAAATATGTTATATAGTAAAAATATAATATATTTTGATGTTTAAATATGATAGAAATTGATTTGAGATTAATTCAATGTATATTTGTGAAAATATATGAGTGCAAATGCACAAAACATGCACGAAGAGAATTCTGAAAAAATGACCAGTTAAGAGTTTGTATATTTTACTCACTAATTCAGTTTGAATATGAAAACACTCAAAAGAATAAAGTTGTAGATCTCTTCAACATCTTTCTAACAAATCTTAAATCACCTCATTCTGAAGTTGGATGAGAAAGTTATAGCCAAAACAACGAAGGTTGCTTTCCTAGTCAGACTGAGCGTGTTTTCCTGCGGTTGGGTCAAACGATGTTCTATTCCGGTTTGGTATATATAGTATCTATATATATCCCATTTGGATATATATTATATATAGTATATAGTATATATAGGCGTACCATATAACCTAATAATTTTTAAAATATATATATAATAATATATATATATATATATTATATGGTTGGTAAATTTTGATTTCTCAAAATAGGGATCTCGTTTGCATTGATAAGAATAGCTTATTACAAACTAAATGAATCAAGATTATAACAGAAACGGAGGGAATGCTCTCCTTGTTTAACGTGGGGACTTCGATAGCGATAGGACGCCTCGCTCGGTTTTCGCACCAAGTCTGCTTCCCTTGGACGATTCGATCAAGGTTGTTAGGGAGCTTTAGTGAATAGTAGAAGCTCGTGTTGGTCGAGTTAGAGTCTCTGAGTTCGTTAGCGATCAGGGCCCAAAGCTAGGAGAAGGTGCTACAGTGCAAAGATCATGCAGAGAGCCTGTCGTCAACTCAGTCGAGAGATGAGAGCTAATGGTCTAGCTAACTGATTGAATTAATTAATTAACTATGAACCTCTTTCCTATAGCCAGGAGAGGCTCTTAAATAGAGGAGAGATGGCGTGGTCGCTCCCTTGAATCATGGGATGTGACCATGTACTGTTGAGAGATGCCATGCCTCTCGCTTGTACTGTGAGCAGCTGCTTGATGGGCTCGGAGCACTGTACTCCTCTCCTCATGTCATGGGAATGGGAAGGCCCATCCCTGTACATGGTAGTGTAGCCGCCAAGTACTCTATTGAGTTTGGCGAGTTTGTTGATCGCCAGGCTGCCCGCTTGAACGTGCAGGCGAATCTCAGTTACTTGGACGAACTTGACTCGTGTGGGCGAGTCAAGTATGCAGGCGAACCTCTGATTGTTTGGTGATGTAGATGCATTTGGGGATTAAATGAACCCAACTCGTGCAAGCGAGTCTGGCATGCAGGCGAGCTTGGCGACTGTGTGGATTTGACTAGCTTCTTGTACCGTAGGCGGCTACTTGATGGGTTTAGAGTACTACACCCCTTCCCTTCACGTCGTGGGAGATGGGAAGGCCCATCTCTGTAGGTGATATAGCAGGTGCCTAGTACCCTGGCGAGTCTGTGGTTAGAATGTTGATTGCCTGGCTAATCGTCTGGGCATGTAGGTGAGTTCAGCTCTTGAGCAAACTTAACTCGTGCGGGCGAGTCAAGTGTGCAGGTGAGTTTCTGATCGCCTGGCGGATCGCCAGATGCGTAGCGAATTTGGTGATTGCGTGGTCTTCACTCGTCTTGGTGAGTCAAGCACGTGGGTGAGCCCAATTTTCGAGTTGTGCGGGCGACTCGAATACGCAGTCGGATTTTAGGCTTATCTACAAAGGTAATTTTTACTGCCTACAAGACCTCCTTCAAAGTTTTCAGACCTAAACTAACTTGCATGTGGTCTGGAATACTTTGAATAAATAGGTTCCTGATGAGTTAAGGTGAATTTTACTCCCTTGGCTAGGTCAAGACCTTTGGGCGAATTCGTGCGGTGCGAGTGCACCCAGGCGAGATTGATGCCATTCGAGTTGCCCCCCCTCCAGACGAAATTTGAGCCCACGAGGGCGAGCCGCGTGTTCGTGGGGGAAGTTCCCATACTTGTCAACTAAGACGACGCCTCGTCTTCGCGTGCTCGCCTCAATAGGGTGGGCTCGACGACGTTTTTGATCTCAACCGTTGATCCAACAAGAGGTCGTGTGTGAGTCGCCTAATATTGGCCATTCCGTGTGGCATTCCAAACGTTTTGCTTTGTTTGTGCCCGCTCGATTGGAACTGCTGAATCGAACCTGTCTGTTTCGAACGATCAATGAATCTTAATGGTCGAGGTCTTGCGTATATAGCGTTGATTCATCCCCTTTGCAGGAGGATCACTACATTCGTAAGTTCTCTCGCTCAAACCTCCTTAGAGAAAACTCAGACTTCCTAGATTGGGAATGGCTTCGGGAGTGAGAACATGTGCTTCAAAGGGGAAGGGAGAGACTGTCCGGCCTGATCCTATCATCCTTTCAGATGACGAGGAGGAGGAACACACATATGATTTCTCCCAGCGGTCTTCTCAGTCTCCTCTTCCTGGCGAAGGGGTTATCCCTCTGATCCAACCTATTATCGTGGTTCCAGATGGTCAGAAATCTGTCTCTCCGAGTTTCAGATCTGCACAGGGTGTTCTCAAACAACTGCAGAATGCCATGAAGCAAGCGGTCTCTATCACTAGCATTGGGTGGGGAACCTACACAAACTTTAAACCTTTCCTGATGAACTGCGTCGCCACTCTCAGGCGTATGGGCGAGGCTCGAGAGGCTTCATGTTGTCTGGTCAGTCTTCTTGGTTTCGAGTCGCGTCTGACATGCCTGGAAGTCCTGCTGCGGGCTGATTAGGGACCGGATGTGGAGCGGCTCGTGGCTCAGGCTCGTATCAGATGGGCACAGGAGTGGGAGATTTGGGAGAGGGACCCATCGGACAAATGGGCTCTCGTCACGATCTGCTCACTCGGCAACGTCTACTGTAAGCAGAGATTGATGCCTCCGTCTCTACTGTCGCTAGAATGAAGGCCTAGATTATGGAAGAAGAGACGGCTCTGAAAGGCTTGCAACTCGACAGTGCGAACATTCACGGAGCAGTTGAAAGGGAAATGCAGACCCTTCAGACGCTTCGTCAAGAAGATTCTGTTGCTACTTCGTATTTCGAGACTAAGATCTGAATGGAGGCGGAGGATCAGGTCCAAGCGGATCGGGTGAGGAAGATAGCCGCTGCTAGAGCTGAACTCGCCTCCTCCATTGAGCTGTCATTGGTTCGACAAAGTGGGTCAATATTTTGAGGCTTTTCTTGTTTTATCATGACTATGTTTTGAATGTATCATCATAACTTATAAATGTATTGTTAAGTTGTCTATGAATGGAATCATGTTTTCTTGATCTATCTATCACCTTTTCCATATTTTATGTGTATATTTCCCCCTTGGTGATCGATTCTTAAGATTTTTGGCAACTCCTCAGCCTTCAACGGGTTTGATATGCCTTTACCGATTACCATTTGAATCGGGCTAGCCATACAATTCCCTTCAGTATGATGAGTTGTCGAGTAGTTTCTCTTAGGCTTAATGCTAAGACTTCTCCTCTAACCTACAGGTGTGCCCGGAGGGTGCGTCAATAGGTTGCGTCGCTTGGTAGGTCTGACTGTGTAGGTGAGACTTCAGATGAGCTAGACTACTTGAGATTTGCCTTCACGGGTGAACTAGACCAAATAAACGAGCGACTCAGGCGAGACTCGTTCTTATGAGCTTGATGTTCATAGGTAAGTTACATTTTCGCGGGCGAAATTTGAAATGGTGGAAGGCAAGCCACGTGTTCGCAGGCGAAATTCGTTATCATGGGCGAAGTTTGAATTAGCAGAAGGCGAGCCACATGTTCGCAGGCAAAGCTTTGTGCCTTCCAGCTAAGACCGCGTGGGCTCGTCAGGTCGCATTAAATGCGATTTGACAAAGTGACGTGACTTCCGTGCACTTCGCTCGATGACGAATCGTGGCCGTAGTTTTCGAATCTGGCCGTTAGATTCAGTCATGAATTTTGGTTTGGGTTCTGGGTTTTGACCTGCTCGACCCGTTCCTCATTTCGACGGTCCCTCTATAACCGCTGAAAAATGAACAGTTGAGAGCGATCTGGGCTGTCGATTTCGATCGTGGCCACGTCTCTCAACCGCCAACGCCTCGAGAGCGATCTAGGCCGTCGATTTCGATCGTGACCACACCCCTTAACTGCAAGCATTTCGCCTCTAAATAGGCCTCATCCTCTTTCCTGTGAGGACTACTATGCTCAGGAATTTCTGCTTGCTCGAAATTTTTAGAGAGAAAGAACTCCAGCTTCGTTTCTAACTTTTCAATATGGCGCCGAAAGCGAAGAAATGCGTTTCGAAGGGAAAGGGTTCCGGTCTCTATCCTGGTAGCGTCACCGCCAGTACGGCTGCCAGCGCTCCTGGGACACAGTTGGGTAAGTCTAATGACTTTGCATTGATGACCGATGCTAGGTCGGGAAGATGAGCACTGCTCGTCTTCTTCAGTGGATTTTGCCATTTTTGGCAATTTTCCCGATTTGGGTGAAACTTGCCTCTTTTTTTTAGGCGGATTCAGCTATCATTGGGTGAAGGCGACTTCTGCTTTGATAGACGAAGTCAGCTTTCATCGGGTGAAGGCGAATTCTACTTTGACAGGCGAGCTCTACTTTGGTCAAGCAGATTTGTCCTTTGTTAGGTGAATTCAACACTTGTCAGGCAAAATTGGTTTCGTCGGCCGAGATTCGCCTGTTTGGGTGACTCGAGAGAGTTTCTGACCCAGAGAGTGGATTCTGTTCTAATTCTTCAGTTTTTCCTTACAGCCACTTTTTCTGACGAGGCCCTCCCGAAAGGCATAGCCATTGGTCTTGCTGGGAGTACGGGCTATACGGCACCTCCCCGATTCCCTTTCCTTGATCATGTGCCCGCGTTTGCTACCGACAAACCGGATGAATTGGTCAAGAGAGTAACCAATGGGCACCATTTGACGTTGCGCGAGTTGACTATAGACGCAGTGTTGACGGATGAGGCTAGGACAGAGCTGAAGAAGCCTCAGTTCTTGTTTGGTGATGCCACTATCGACCCTTCAGCTCTATTGCTTAGGGAGAGCAGGTGGCTCCGTGTTGTGGGTGGAGTCCACTACTACCTTCCTAGTATGCCGAGGAGGTTTTCAATCATTGAGTTGCGGTCGCTTGCGGTTCCGAGATCAATGAACTGGGATCTGACTCCGACCTAAGATGGGGTGACATGCAGTGTCTTCACGGGCTCGACGGCTGGGTACAGGGTCAACAGTTCCTGTAAGCGTGTGATCGCACTGCGTCCCGGCCTACTGTACAATGAGTTGGTGGCGGAGACCTTCCATCATCGTTTCTTTCGGGTTGGGGAACAGTTTCCTCCGAACGATTTCAGGGCTCCAAGGTGGATTCACTCGGTGCCTGGTAGCAGCACTTGGTGGTCTAAGATCACCGAGTACATCTTGGATGAGAATTCCGACCTTGCGGGTTCAGAGCTGTACGTGGCTATCCGGGCCACCCAATACGGTCTAAAGATCAACGCTCATCAGTTCCACAGTATCCTGGAACTTTATTGTCCGGACAGCGGCACGTTCTTCACTCCCAACGGTGAGCTTGACATAACTCTTCATGAAATGTACGACGTGTTGGGGTTGCTTTTGGGGAGTTTTCCCTACGAGGAGTACGTACCAGGTCAAGATGAAATTGACCACCTTTCGACCCGATTCCCTCAGCTAGTGGAGACACTATGGGAGCTGCTCGACCACTACCATATATGCCTCAACACCCTAGGGGCAGTGAACCATAAAGGCAAGAAGAAGAGGGCTCCGAGGATAAGTCATAAGAACTGGACTGACTACTTGTTCCTGGAAAATGATGTCAAAGGAAGGCCTACTCTACCACTAGGCAAGTGTGACCAGGCTAAAGTGGAGAGGCGGATGGCCGAAGGGGGAGCTGTCGAAACTTTTAAGCATGACGAGGGTGGGTTCAAACTTGGAACGACTTTCCACTCGTTCCATCATTTAGCTAGGTCCCCTATATCTGGAAAGGCTCTGTTCGCGGGGTACCTCATGATATGGTTGAAGAGGTGCGTGGTTCCTACTCATTCCTTCGAGGCACTTCTGGTGGAGGTCGTCTATCCCGCAATTCGTTTGGCCTACGGGAAGCCCTATACGTTGGTGTCGTCGATGGTGCCATACATCCATCGGGGACTTCATACGTTGACGGCCTAATTTTGTCGGGTGTCGCACACTGACGAGGGGGAAGGCGAAGTCTCCATGACTCCTAATCCCAAAGTAGGGTTGACGTACACCTATTTGATGGTGTGGTTTGTTTACCACTATGAGTGCTTGATGAGCACCCTAGCGGCTCTCCAGGGGGAAGGGTTCGTCCCGTTCGTCCAACGTTAGGAGAGATGCTCTTGGAAGTGTAAAGATATCCTCGACATGAGGAAGACGCTATCCCACTTCGGTCACTACAATTTTCACCGATTCTTCCCCTACTTTAGTGGCGGAGGGTATGGCGAATCTCTTCGGGATGTATCGGTGGTAAACCATCACACCGTCCTCTCCAGTGGTGCCTTTCGATGGTTGGTGAATATCCGGCCATGGTATCACATTCTGTGAACAAGCTCCATGTGCTACCTTGAGCCTTATAATCCTTGTAGGTTCGCCTGTTAGTTCGGGCATGACCAGCTCTACATAGGAAATATTAACCCTTACCTGCATTATGAAGGAGAGTTAGTGGATGGCGCGCAGGGGTGGTTCTGGACCCATGCCGGCTGTACCAATGGGCATTTTGAACTACCTGTAAAGGATCGTGACCTTCACCATACGCTCCTGTATTGTCGGTGGTATCGGGGTGCTAGTGCTAATCCCGAGGGCTTTTGATTTTAGAGTTCTTGCCTGGCGGACCATGGGCGCCGCCCAAGGGAAACTCCTTGCCCCTCAAGGCGGAAGGGTCGCCAGACTATTAGAGAGTGGTTTTCGGGAGTCCTTACCGAAGACACCGAGGACCTTTACGCGGGTTTAGGTGAATTCGAGGCGTCTAAGGCTCAAGCTTTGTCTCCTTGCCCTTCGTTGGACCCTACCGGTAGTTCACTCCTCTCTAAACGACAACGGGAGGCCGCGACCAGTAGCTCAAGGGCGGAGGTGGCCAAGAAGGTGCGTCACGAGGAGGCGGTTGAGGCTACCAGAGCGGTGGAAGGCTAGGATGATGCTACTCCTGTGCTAATTCCGGGAGTAAGTGCCCCTGTGACTAGGGCCGCTACGTCTGCTCTATTTTTTGCATCAGGGATGGTTTCGATAACTTCGGAGGCTGTTACCCCGTCGTCTGTCATGGGGCAACAAGCAGGGGCTTCGACGACTTCAACGATTATATCAGAAGGTGATCTTAAATACCATATCCTCGGGTGTATGGTCGAATTTGCACTACTTCATGTTTGTGTTGATTTAATGCAGGTACGGTTGAGGGAGTGATCTCCATTCCTTCCGATGAAGAGGGAGGACTGGAGACGAAGCAGAGCTCAGTGACTCAGGTAAGAGTAGGATCGAACATTGTTGATCTGCCCGTGCTGAACTACCAACGTGGCTCTTCTCAGGAGTTATTACTAAACTTCTTCCTATATTTGCAATTGATCTATCCCTCAAGGTCACTGGTAAATAGGATCCTCCCTCTTGGGTGGGCCAGTCGACTAGAGAGAGGGATGAATCAGAGGTAGAAGATGATGCCTCAATCCATGAGACGATGTCGAGCGAGGAGGAGGCGTCGGCTCATGGAGAAGTGTCGGACCAACCAGGAGAAGTCCCCATTCCTGGAGAAGCATTGGTCGGGGGCGAAGTATCAACCCTGGAGTCTCTAGCCCGAGGAGAAACATCCACTCGGCTGGTGGTCGCTTCCTCGTCCCCTATCTCGGCCGAAGTTGCGGTCAGATCTATGGCTAAGATCCCAGCAGCGTCAGTCGGTGTCTCAGTCTCAGTAGTATCTACCACCACCTCTGCTGCCGTGGCTACCAGCGCTCCGGTGATGTCTGCGGTCGAGAAAGCTACCCTCTCTCCTTTGGCTCATTCTCGCAAGAGGGCGGTGGATCGAGCCCTTGCTAACCTCAAAGTCCCCTGTCTCGGCGACCGCCGAGGTTGTGGTCAGATCTGTGGTCGAGACCCCAATGGCGTCAGTCGATGTCTCAGTCTTAGCAGTATCTACCACCACTTCTGCTACCGTGGCCACCAGTGCTTCGATCATGGCCCCGGCGGTGACATCTGTGGTCGATAAGGCTACCCTTTCTCCTTTGGCTTGTTCACGCAAGAGGGCAGTGGATCAAGCCCTTGCTAACCTCAAGGATACCCTTGCTGATAGCGTTAAGCTTGCATTGGAAGAAAGTTATCCTTTCGAGGAGTTCAAGGAGGTTCTTGACTATCACATGGGCTTCTTGATCAAGATGCTTGGCATCTCCGCCGCTAATCTGTATTTCAAGCGTTTGGAGGAGGCAAAGCAGACTATTCGACAGCTACTTGCCCTTCGTGCCACGAACTCTAAAATTCTTCGTCTTGCGTCTGGCGAGGTCCAAATAGCATTGGAGGAGCATGATCGTAGACTGGAGGGGACAATGTCATTGGAGGCAAGGCTGACAGAAGAGTTGGAGCGCGTCAAGGCCGAGGACGAGCGAATGAGCCGAGAGCACCAAAAAGCTGACTCCCGTATCTCTCACCTGTCTTTGGAGATAGCGAAGACCAAACAAACCATCGCTAATGTGCAGGCCTCATTGGCCACCCAGGAGAAGGTTCACGAGCAGCTGATAGGAGAGTTGGAGGAACTCGAGTCTCGACGGCAGCTAGTCTCGACGTAGGCACACTGTCCAAGACTTGGTTCGCACTGTGAGGAGGATATTCATCGAGAGATCTTGAAGAGGCTCGAGCTTAAGCGCGCTGAAGAGATTCGTGAGGTGGAGTCGTGACTGAGAGATTTGTAACTTGATTTTGATTGTATCGTTGTATTCAAATCTCTCTTAATGAATAGAATCATGCTTTTGTCCCAATCACTGTTCTTCTTATTCTGTGTGTACACATTTTTGTTTTTGTCACTGTTTATAATAGGCGAGGTCAAGTTCACCGTCGATGAATTCATGCCGGGTGAGTTCTGGTAGCAAGCGGATTCTAGCTGCGGGCGAATTTCAGCTGCAGGCGGAACTAAGACTAGCTCAAGTCGTGGTCGAATCTTAATTGGGTTCAACTTTTGGGCGAACTTGAGAGCGGTGAAGGCTCTAGCCATAGCTAGACTTGGACTAGGTAGGCCAAAGTGATATACGAGCCTGAGCTATCAGGCGAACTCGAGTCATGCAGGTATGAATGACGAATTTGACTCGTTGGCGGGCTTCACTTTTAGTGGGCCACGCGTCTGTTCGTGCATTAATACGCTCGCCAGTCAAGACAACATGGGCATGTCGTTCCGTATTAAAGGCGGGGTAGTGGTGGGCTCTCCGTTTCTCGTGCCCGATCAGAGCCGTTGACTAGAGATCATGCTCAAACCGCCAGATCTTGACCATTCACGTGGGATTCTGAATCGCTCGGCCTTACTTTTGACTGTTTGGTTCAAACTGTCCAATCGAACGGTGGGTGATCATCTGAGCAATGTGTATATAATGCCCATCTCTTTCGTTAGAAGGAGTTATAGCACTCATTGTTTTTCTACCGGGGAAACCAAAGTTTCCTCTCCCTACGTCTGAGATGGCTCCGCGAGTGAAAGTGACCGTCCCGAAGAAGAAACGGGGAGATTCCTCCCCTGCTACTGCCGAGTCTACCACCGTCGAAGGTATCTTTGCATTCAATCTTTGTGAGTTGTTTCATGCTTTTTAACCCTTTTGTTGTATCGATTAGTTCGAGATGGTACGCCGGCCATCGAGAGGTCTTCGCCTGAGCCCATCCTTGTCTCAGACGATGAATCCGGGGAGCCTATGACTGCGTCCACTTCGCACTCTGCTCCACCACCTGAAGCAGGACTTTGCCTCGAGGTTCTGCCTATCGCGATGCTTGCTAGTGGCCAAGAGCCCATTCCTCCAGAACTTCTCCCCATACCGACTCGTGTTGAAGAACTGGAGAATGCTGCAAAGTAGGTGATCTCCCTCACTAGTCTTGGTTTGGGGGCGTATTCTGATTTCAAGCAGTCCCTCTTGGATCGTGTGGCCGTCCTTAGGTGGCTGGGCGAATCCCGACTTGCTGTGCGCTGTACAACGAGGTTACTTTACCTGGAATCGCGCCTCACACGCTTGGAGCACTTGTTGCATGTGGATCTGGTGGCTGACGCGGAGCCATTCTTGTCTCACACTCATCGTCGGGGGACGTGGGAACAGGAGGTGCAGGCGTGGAACATAGCCAACTTGGAGTCCCACATTGGCCTTTTGACAGACCGGCAATGTTTACTATAGGCCCGTATGGACGTCTTTACCTCCACCATCTCCCATTTGAAGGCTGAGTTGGAGAAAGCGGAGACGACTTTGAGGGGGCTACAATTTGAGAGCTGGAATGCTGGTAGGGCCATCGAAGAGGCAACTCGAAATCTTGAGACGCTACGTCAGGAAGATTCTGCCATCGTTTCAACCTTCGAGGTCCAGACTCAGAAGGAGACTAAGGACAAGGCCCGGGAGGACCACGCAAGAAGGGTGGCCGCGGTTAAGGCCGAGCTCGCGTCTTTCAGTTTGCTGGACTAGGCTCTCAGGGCTAAAGTAGTGTTAAGACATTTTGTCTCCTTTCGCTTTCAATGTAACGTTATGACTTTTCTGATTGTAAAGTCATAAGTTTGTTCAAATGTATTGTCTTAGAACTGGATGAATGTTATGCTCTTTTTGGTCTCCCAAATGTGTTTGTGTATATACTCCTTCCTGTTGCTATTGCCTCTTATCCTTCTGCTTTTATCTCTATCTGTGAGGTCGCCGTGGGTGGACTTTTAGCCATAGGAAAATTCAAGCTGCGGGCGAATTTTGGCCATAGGCGTATTCGAGCTAGGGGC
>NC_033796.1:104265644-104304954 GCF_001876935.1 Asparagus officinalis
TCTGTCTTGAAGAAGACAGAGAGTGGCGCCTCTTCCTCGGCTCATGTACCTGACTGCGGTCTAGAGTCTCAACTCCCGGACTCCGCTAATTTGCAAGTCCAGGTTGAGGAATTAGAGAATGCCGTGAAGTGGGTAATCTCGCTCGTCGATCAGGGCCATTGTACTTTCGTGGATCTGAAACAATCTCTCTCAGATCAAGTGGCCCGCATTCGGTGCTGGGGCGACTATAGGCTCTCCATACGCTGTTCGACGAGGCTCCTCGATCTGGAGTCACTTTTAACAAAGTTGGAGAATCTTTGGCAGGCGAATTTGGAGTTCGATGTGACGCTATTCCTAGCTTCAGGCCATCGTCACGGAATGTGGCCAGGGAGAGTGTTGAAGGCGAGACATAGAAGACCAAGAGTCTCTTATCAGTCGTTTGGATCTTCGGCAACACCTATTGCAAACTGACATGGAGTCTTCCGTTTCCTCGATTCTTTTGGGTATGATCTCGTACGCTGAGGGGGAATCAACCTTGACGGGTCTACGCATTCAGAGCGAGACCGTGTACGGTGATCTTACAAGGGAGAGACGTATTCTCTCCATGCTATGCTAAGAGGATGTCACCGCTAACTCTTCTTTCAAGGAAAGGGTCTGACAGAAGGTAGAGAACGAAGCTCACACTACGCATGCGAAGAAGATAGCCGCAGTCAAAGCTGAGCTTGCGTCTTTTAAACTTCTAGAATGAGCTCGTAGAATAGGAATAGGTTCAAGATGTCCTGTTCCATCTTTTGTTTCTTGGATGTTATGACTCGCTTGATTGTAAAGTCATAGCTTTGTTCGAATGTATTGTCTAGAAACAATTAATGAACTTTGCACTTTCTTGACTCCTTGAGACACTGCACACACACTCTTCTCATTTTTTTATTGTGTCGCTATTCAGCGTCTAACTCATGCGATGGGCAAACTCAATTGCCGGTGAGTTTATGCCATGGGCGAGTTTATGCCATAGGCGAAACTCAAACGCAGGTGAGTTTGTGCTGAAAGCGAAACTCAAATGCATGCGAGTTTGTGCTGAAAACGAAACTCAAGCGCAGGCGAGTTTGTGCTGAAAATGAAACTCAAGCGCAGACGAGTTTGTGCCACAGGAGAAACTCAAACATAGGTGAGTTTATGCCTCAAGCGAAACTCAAATATAGGTGAGTTTATGCCTCAGGCAAAACTCAAACATGGGCGAGTTTGTGCTTCAGGCAAAACTCAAACATAGGCGGGTCTGTGCCACGCGTCCGCCTGTGGACCCTACTACTTGCCAGCTAAGGCGATGCAGGCGTGTCAATCCTCATTGATTGCGAAGTGACGGAACGCCTCGTCTTTCGCGTTTGATCTGAACCTTTGGTTTGGAGTCCCAGACGCCGAGGCTTTTATGGGCGTCGAACTCGAAACACCGCTGGAGATCTGAACCGCCGGATTCATTTGAACCAGCGAATCTCAACCGTCAGATCCCTATTATATAACGTGCCCGTCACTCTCCTGGTAGAGTTTTCATGCTCACGAAGGTTCATCTGAAGAAAATTTTTGCAAACCCCTTTTTTTTCCGAACAATGGCTCTGAGACCAAGCCGAGTTCTTCCATAGGCAAGGAGGTTGTTTCTTCCTCCGATGTCGCCGACGCTGCCGTGGTGCTGCGACATCCGCAAGCGGTTAGAGGATGACTTTCAAAGGACGGCCACCCTCATCAGCCAGGGCCGCGGCAGATGCTACGATATGTTTCCCTTTGTCGCCGGTTGTCTTGAAGAGATCCGACGCCTAGGGGGCACTCAATTGGCTAGGCGGTGCGGGAGAGAGCTCAATCGCTTGAGAGATCTCTTATAACGTCTGGAGGAATTGGTCCAGGCGAAGCCCAGTGATGAGCCGACATCAATTCTGATCAGTGCTCGGATCCAGCGGGAGTTTGAGCGTAAGGATCGGGAGGAGAGAATATCGACCAAGGAGGCTTACATCGCGCGTCTTCGAAAGAGACACCGTGACTTGCTGGACCAGATGGACACCTACCATGACGCCATCTTCTTCTTGGACATCGGATCTCTTCAAGGAGAGGAGAACCTGAAGAGGCTTGAGCGTGATAAAATGTTGGTCTATCGTGCTATTGAGGAGGAATTGAAGGCCCTTCAAGTCCTCCGGTAGGAAGAAGAGGACGCCGAAGCCGCTCTTGACAAGCTCCGCCAGACTGAAGAGGAGAAGGTCACGGCCCGGCAGGCCAAGAAGCATGCGGCTGTTAGGGCAAAGATAGCTTCCTTCACCCTATCAAAGCTAGTTTAGGCTTTTGTTTTTTTGGTTCTGCCGTAATTTTGTTGATGTTTAATGCATGCTTGTTTGGAACATGTTCCTTTAAAACTTGGCCTGGAATGGTGCTTTATGCTCTTGCTTATTGTTTTGCATGCATAGCCTTTCCTTCTTTTTCTGTGTTGATCTATGCTTAGGATTTTTGGTTAATCCCTGACAATCAACGTATTTGATTCGCCTTTACTAACTGCTGCTCGAGTCGGGCTAGCTACACTGTTTTCCGTAGTGTGGCGGGCCTTAGAGGAGTTTATCTTAGACTTAATTGCTAAGATCCTCCTCCACCCTTGGCTGTTCGAAGCATGGGGTCAGGTTAACTCCGACTCTTGTGTTGTAGTTCAGGCGGGTTTTAGATGTTAAAGTTTAACAATCTAACCCAAACAGAGCGGTTGCTTGTACATGCGACCGAACCAGGGTCCCAACAACGACTCGCCATTTGGCGAGTTGCTATTCAAAGGTTAATTGGAGCATGTCACCTGGTAAGCCTCCCTTAATGAACATTGTCGCTTATGAGGATGACGATGTCAGGGTAATCGAGTCGTTTAGGGATGTGGGAGTGTGACGATCGATTGTTGTAGGAGCCGTCGCATAGTGGGCTGCTACCCATCAATTGTTCCAAGAGAATATTAGAACGCTCAAAATAGGTCGGATCGTTCAGGGACGTATGAGTGTGACGACCGACCGGAGTAGCAACGCGTCGCATGGTAGGTAACTACTCGGGCAGTGTCATTCGCGGGAATGACAGAGCCTGCTACTAGAGGTGATCATTAACCCGATAGAATCTTGTCACAATCGGAGCAACTATGAGGGCATATCATCCTATGGGAGGGGATTGATGGGTTGACGTTGCCAGAGGTAATAGTTAACATCACTAGATTGTTTGTTGCGATGTGAGAAACTCTGTAGGTTTACCATCCTATTGGAGAGGATTGGTAAATTGATTTTTCCAGAGGTAATAGTTAACGTGACAGGATCGTTTGTTGTGATGTGAGCAACTCTGTGGGTTTACCATCCTATTAGAGAGGATTTGTAATAGTTAACGTGACAGGATCGAGAGATCCATTGTCCAGTTGAATGAGACTGATGAAGAAATGACTATCAGAGGTGGGGATTCACTTGATAATCAACTTTGGTCCTAACTGTAGAAACGTTTGACCGAATGGGGGTCTAGGTTACTCCTAAGAATACTATATGTAGCATCTTATGGGGGTTTCTCGTAAGCAGTGGCTCATACTCGTGAGTATGTCGGAGTATATGAAGTAGGAACAGTTTAGCCTCATGTACCCGTTGGAGGGAAAAAGGGGCAGTTTAGACTCGTACACTCGTGAGAGTTTGGGTGAGTACTAAGGGTAGTACTTCTTCAAGAATTTTCCATTAATAGGTATCATGATCTTATCGCCATTTGGTTTGATGAGACGATAAGCTTCATTCGAATAGACTGTCTCTATCACGAACAGTCCTTCCCATTTGGGCTGGAATTTGTCTTTCTTCTTGGAAGTGAAAATCATCAGTCGTCGAACGACCAGGACCAATTCTCCCTCTTTGAAGGATCGATGCTTGACTTTCTTGTCGAAGACCTTAGCTATTCGGGCTTGGTAGAACTCAATGTGCTATTAGGCTTCAAGCCGCCTTTCATCCAACGCTTCAAGTTTCGCGAGACGTCATTGATGATTATCCTCGGTCATCATCCCTGTCACTAGGGCGATGTGGAGGGATGAAATTTGAATCTCTAATGGTAACACGGCTTCGCAGCCATATACCGATGAGTAAGATGTGTTGCCGGTCGACGTGCGAACCGTTGTGCGACATGCTCATAAGCTCTCACCAAGCGTCTCATTCCAATCGCGCTTGCTATTAGAGGTCAGCTTGGTTAGGATCTTGATGATTGTTTTGTTGAAGGCCTTAGCCAAACCATTCACCGAAGAGTTATAGGCTGTAGAGGAAAGGTTCTGAATTTTGAACTTGTCATAGAACTAGGTGAACGCATGACTAACGAATTGCGTGCCGTTGTCATGAATGATACGTCGAGGTACACCATATCGGTATATATCATGATGTTTGATGAACTTGATCACCTCATTGGTTTTGACTTCTCTTAAGGGGACAACTTTGGACCATTTGGAGAAGTAGTCAGTGATTGCCAGGATGAACCAGTGACAACTTGCTGATGGCGGGGATATCAGCCCTACTATATCCATTCCCCGTGCTTCGAATGGCCATGATAATGCTGTTGTATGCAGGTCTTCAGGAGGTCGGTGCATGTAATTGGCGTGGACTTGGTATGTGTGGCATCGTTTGGCATAAGCACCTGCGTCGCTAACCATCCCGGGCCAAAAGTAGCCTATCCTCCGTAGATGATCCCACAGCTTAGGTCCGGGCTGGTGAGCTCCGTAGGTGCCATCATGGGCTTCACATAGAGCTTCTTGTGCTTCTGTCTTTGAAAGACATCAAAGTAACAAGCCATCATACGACCTACGATACAACTCTTTGTGGTCAAGTCGTAGTAGAACCTTGAGGCGCGTCGGTGGACAGACTCTCGCTCCCTAGCATCTTCAGGTAACATACCGTATAAAATATAGTCGATAATCGAGATATGCTAGTCTTTCGGGTTAAGTTGATCTGGAGCCTGGTGAGTAGCGTTTACTTCTAAAACATCCTCTGGTCGAAAGAGTCGTTGGCTCGCTACCGTGACACATTGAGTCGTCTCTAGCGGTTGAGCCAAGTTAGCTGCTAAGGACGCGAGGGCGTCCGTGTGCATGTTCTTGGAATGAAGTACATGCTCAATGCGGAAGTTTTTGAATGACTCAACTAGTTTGGTAGCTACTTTATGAAGCGGGATTAGATCGTCATTTCTAACCTCGTATTCCCCGGTCATCTGCCTAATGATAAGCTGAGAGTCACCATAGGCCTCGAGATACTTTATCTCTAACTCTCTTGCCAGCTCGATCCCAATGAGTAGTGCATTATACTTGGCCACATTGTTGGTACATGGCTCTGTTAAAGAAAATGCTCGGGGTAATATGCAGAGATGTGGGGAAGTGAGGACCACCCCTACTCATGCAACTATAGATCCGCTCGTGCCGATGCGAGATGCACCGTCAAAGAACATCTGCCAGACTTCTGTTGGGGACGTTGCGTTAACTTCGGGGGGTTCATTTGGCAAATCTTTGAACATATCAGTTTTCACCCCTAGCGGATGACTGGCCATGAGATCGTAGATGGTCTGCCATTTGACCGATTTCTGCAGCATGAAGTGAATGTCATACTGAGATAGTAGGAGCGCCTATCTAGCCAAGCGCCAGTTTAAGGCCGCGGGCTGTGTCATGAAGACTCGGATGGGGTTCATCCAAGAAATAACATGGATGATTTGACCAACTAGGTAATGTCGCATCTTTTGGATGGTAAATACCAAGGCCAAACACTCCTTTTCGACCATAGGGTACCTGTAGCATTCTACTTATGTAGTAGATACCCTGCTCATGGCCGACATCATCATTTTGTGCCAAGAGAGTGCCCAGAGAGTGCTCCATGGCTCGTATGTAGATGAGGAATGGCCTTCCTAAGATCGGAGCTGACAGGACGGGCAGGTTCGAGAGGTAAACTTTGATCTCTTCAAAGGGCCGTTGGTAGGGCACGTCCCATACGAAGGAGACACCTTTCTTCATTAGTTTGGAGAAGGGTTGACATTTGCCCGAAAGATTTGAAATGAACCTCTAGATGTAAGCCAATCGCCCCTGGAGACCACTTAATTCCTTGAGATTCCGGGGCGACTGAAGCTCTTGGATAGCTCGTACCTTATCCGAGTCGATTCGGATTCCCTTTGTTGTGACTACGAATCCAAGGAATTTACCACTGGACATCCCTAAGAATGACTTCATAAGATTCATCTTGAGTTAATGAGATCACATGAGTTCGAACATCACTCTTAGGTCTTGGAGATGGTCATCTTTGCTGTGACTTTTTACGACCAGGTCGTCCACATAGCATTCGACTGTCTTTCGCAGATGGTCTCAAAAAATCATGCTCATAGCACGTTGATATGTTGCATAGGTGTTTTTGAGTCCGAAAGGTATGACAGTGTAGTAGTATACCCCCATTGGGGTCCTAAATGAAATGTGTTTTTCATCATCAGGGTGCATCTTGATTTGATTATACCTTGAAAACCCATCCATAAAGGACATCCTCTCAAATCCGCACGTATTATCGATAATGACGTCCGTGATGGGGAGAGGAAACTCATCCTTTGGGCAAGCGGCATTGAGGTTTCTGAAATCAATACAGATGCGGATCTTACCATTCTTCTTCAGGATCGGAACAATGTTGGCTACCCAGTCAGAGTGCTGTTCCTCTCTGATGAAGCCGGATTCGATCAGCTTCTTCACTTCAGCCTCAATTGCCTCCATGATTTGTGAGCAAAACTACCTATGTTGTTGTTTGACAGGTTTGGCGTCCGAGCCGATGTTGAGGCGATGCATGCCAATCTGCGGATTAAGGTCGGGCATGTCCTCGTACTTCCATGCGAAGACATCAATATATTCCCGTACGAGGGCTATGAGGTCTTCCTTCTCTTAGGGGAGGTCGACTACCGCTAACAAATATGGGCTTGGGGTTGGTCTCATCGCCCATTTTTACTTGGAGGATTTCATCCTCGGTGGGTGGTTCACGCTGCTCGAAGCGACTACTCCACTGAGCATTGACGTGGAGGTCCCATGTCTCATCATAAAGAGGGACCTGCCCATCCTCTGCCATTTTGGTGGGATCAGTCGCAGCCATGTTGACTACGAGGTTATTGAACAAGTCTCCTACGCTGACGTCTGAATCCCATGCTGAGTAGTTGATGATCGATCCTTTGAGCAGGCATCGTCGGAGTCCTCTCAGAAATTGCAAAGCAATTCCGATGAGGAAGAAGCGTAACCTAAACCTCTTTGAGTCTTGGTGAAGTAGTTCGAGGGTTTCCCTTTAGGTACGTAGGTGGGTCGGATGACTGTCTTACGCCCTCTGCCATAGTTTAGGCCTTCTTGGCGAGTGAGGTCGTAACCCATGTCCTTTATCGTGCATTTCACTACTTGACTGTATTGTGAAAACTGGGGCGTGGACTCCTCTTCTTCAAACTCGTCCCATAACGTGCATAAGGGGTGATCGATTCTCCTGAAGATAATATCCTTTTGATAACTATCTTGGGTGGGTACGACGAATACAACTTGTGAAGACTCAATCATTTGTCTCTTTGTGACATATGACGAGTATACGGGAAAGTGCAGAGATGGATCACTGTAGAGCCTCTCCATTGGGTCGTTAGGAAAGTCATCCTCGGATGTCGAGCAAAATGACAAGTAAGCAAAGTTAAACTTATCATTCAAGATAATCTCATCCGCCTGGACAACGTCAGTTACATTATGGCTTTCGTAGCCGATTATAATCGATTCGAAATCGTTCAGGACAAGGCTATCATCGTATTCGGGTTCACTATCTGCTTCATTACCGCTCTCGAGTTCCTCGATTGGTGGTTCGTCAGAATCTTGGTAAAGTAGGGAATCCGTGAAGTAGTTCTCGACTCCTTTGAAGGATTGTTTGTCGACAACTACTGTCTTTACCCGATCGTAGTCATCCACGTATTTTAGGCATTGGTGCAATATGGATGGAACAATGCGGTTGTTGTGGATCCACGGTCATCCCAACAACATGTTGTAAGAAGGCTCAGCATCGATGACGTAGCAGGTGACCTCCGTCTTCATGTCGCCTATACGGTACTTTAGGCGGATCTTGCCAAGTGGCCTTGTCCCGGTAGTGTTAAACCCGAAGATAATCATGGTTGTCACAGAAAGACACTTCTGAGGGAGCCCCAGGTATTGCATAAGTTTCAAGGGGACAATGCTCAACGCGGATCCCGGGTCAACTTGGATTCGATCCACTCTGGAGGAACCGATGTACCCCGTGAAGTACAAGGGTCGATCATGAGAAGTGCTTTTGATTAGCATGTCCTCAGGGGTGAATATGATGTAAGGGACTCGCTGTTCGGAGGCTTGACAGCACTGTAAATACTTCTTTCCCGCGTCTTCTTCCCTTGTGGATGAGAAGTGCGTGGCAAAAACCTCTGAGTCGGCTAATGCCTCTTATAGAGCTTCTCGAGTAGGTCTAGACAGACGCAGGAGTTTGTACATGGTAATTCTGGCTGGAATGTTCTTTAGCTGTGCGAGTACATTGAACCTAAAAAGGCTGATTACTCGAGCTAGGCCCGGCGGGATTTGGAGGGGTCTCTGCAGGTAGTCGCCTGGAGGGTTCCGCCGGCTCCTCCGCCCTAGCAGGGTAATTCTTGGCAAATTCTCTCCCTGCCCTAGTGGTTAGGGTGGCAGCGTCCTCGTCGGAGTTGGTGAGGGCGGCTACTACCGTTTTGCCTTCATCTGGGATAGCGGATACGGCGTTGCAAGGTTTACCCCTGGTCCTCCTCAAAGGCTTCGAAGTCCACTGCTCATCGCCGAGGAGGTCCGGATGGACCCACATCACTTGCCCCGATGATAAGGTTTAGGGTACTAAACCTTTTCCCCGTTGATTGTGAGGATCATCGTTAGTGATCTTTAGCATTGCCTTAGGGATAAGAACTACCCCCATTGGCGCTTGAACCTCTGGGAGATCTTTTTCGAAACTCAGAGTGATCATATTTGTGGTCATATGTTTCCGTACCTTCTCCTTTTTTAGAACTCCCGCATTATATAAGGCTTGAAGCTTATCCTTGAGGATATAGCATTTGGAGGTATGGTGGCCAAGGAACCTGTGGTACGCGTTATAGCTCGGTTCATTGGTTTTGTTTGCCTCTTCAGGCTTAGTTACTTCCGATAGCTTAATCCTGTTACTCTTGAGGAGCGTGTCGAGGGTTGCTACCACTTGGTCTTCCCTGAAGTCGTATTGCCTCGGGGGACGTTGTTCAAACGACCTAGGTTTCAGCCTTTGGGCTGGTTTGGGTGCCGGAGCGGAGTCGACGGCCATGATCTCCTTTCCTCTCGCTCGAGGGAGATTCTTCGGCACGCTCAGTTCTGCAACTCCCTTTTTAGGGTGAGGCTCTTCAGCCTCGAGCCTCTTGATTATATTCTCGACCTGCTCGCCCTGGCGAATGAGTTCTTTCCAGGTTCGGGTTTCTACCACGCCAACCTTGGACAGAATATGGATTGAAAGGTTATTGCGGCACATCTCAATCAACGTGGCTTCAGAAACTTGGTCTCAGCAATGAACTGATCGGTTCTTGAACCTCTTCATGAAGTCATTGAACGACTCTGACTTCTTTTGCTTCTCGGCTAGGAGGGTGGTCATTGACACCTCGGTATCATCATCGAAGAAGTGGGCTAGGAAAAGTCTTTCCGCGTCAGCCCATGACTTAATAGAGCCTGGTTCCAACTTGCGGAACCATTCGAAGGCTACCCCTTTGAGGGTGCCGATGAATAGCCAGGTGAGGATGGCATCGTTCCCAATGAGGAATCTAGTCTAAGCCATAAAGTAGTAGATGTGTTATGAAGGGGAGCCCTTGCCATCAAATTGTACCAAACTGATGAGTTTGAACTTTGCTGGGTAGGGGACCGTGTCCCACTCGACAGGGTACTGTCTAACCACCCCTAGTTTGTTCATGTTTTATTGGAGCTTTAAGGCATTGAGTTGGCTTTGGAACTCGTCGAATCTCTTATCTCGGGTAGTTCTCCCAGAGTGCGATGTCCCTGCCGACGACTTTGAGGAGTGATCCGGCAGGAGTTTAGTATTATCTTCCAGTTTAGTCGTTTGATTAGGAGTAGGTTCCCGTTCCTTACCTCCCGCCGACCTCTGTGGGGTACGCGTAACCTTCTTCTTTTTCTTCTTTTTCTTCAGAAGCTGCTCCAACATGTCTCTTATGGACTTGATGGTGACCTGGTGTTCTTCAAACTTTTGAGCGATCGTCTGATAACTCGAGGTTTCAACCATGTGCACTCTTGCTGACTCACCGTGACTCGAGTGCGATGTCTAGGATGTGGCCGCCGCTAAGCAAACCTCCTCTTCACCGCCAGAAGAGGGCGCTAGGAGGGCATAATCGAACGGGATGTTTACCCCCGTACGACTGCAGGTGTGTAGGAATATACCATCACGATCGCGCTGAACCAGAGGGTGACCAGGCCCTAGGAAGGAGTCCAATTCTGGAGGATCTAGAAGTACACTTTTACCATTCTCTGTCATGTTAACCATAGCATATGAGAGCTCTAAATCATTGACGGTGCGCCTTCTTTGGTGCCTACGCCTTTGACGAGTAGATCTCGGTTGGGAAGGTCGTTGAGCAAGCCTTTCGAACACTAAAGGTTTTACCGTTCTTATACACTGGCAGTGGGCGAGTACTGTTTGGATAAGCCTTTTGCAATGACACTGAGGATTTGCCTCATGTATGGTGCGTTTGTGAGTCAGGTAACCCCAGAGATCTTCTGCGGGTGGCTGGCAATAACCCCCAGCATCAGAAGGGTCAACCACGCGATCGCATGAGAGAGGTTTGGATGAACTCTCTTGCGTACACTGGGTGGAATGGTTAAGTATTGGAGTTAGGTGAGTTCGCCTTGACAGGCGATTCTTCGCGCTTGGGCGAGTTCCTGCTTGCAGGTGAACTTCGACCCATTGTTCACGTAGGCGAGTTTGTGAGGTATCACCAACTATTTTGCCTTTGTCGTTAAGGCTCATTCGCTCGTAACGCTTACCCGTCGAGCAGACTCGGTGAGGCTCGCCTGATTTTGGGGGCTCGTCGGCTTTAGGCAGTCCGTTTGCATTAGGGATGTGACCCAAGAAATGAAATCCACTTGACTGTGCAGGCTTGGTCATTTTGATTAGTTCGCCTGAGTGGCCAAGTTTGTCAGAAATACCGGACCCGCTGGAATGGGGGATACTACGATCAGAGTGAAGTCTGCCTGAATGTGAGGGTTCGCCAGATTTGGCGAGCCTACCAGCGTTGGGAGGGTTGTTTCTCTATCTTGCACTCTTCAGATGCGAATAATAATTCAGGTTGTCTTATGAGGTGAAGGTTCAGGCTCCTGTTGGGCGAGGACCCATCGTCGTCGCTGGCGGGCTCTTCTAGAGAGAGGAGCATCCGTGCGGGATGTTAATGGTGTGGTCTACGTCAAGACGAACCACCATCTCTTCCTGAGCGGGGGTCTACGAGGGTCGCTTGTTAATGGTGTGGTCTACGTCAAGACGAACCACCATCTCTTCCTGAGCGGGGGTCTACGAGGGTCGCTTGGCGACCCATCTGGCAGCCTTTTGCCCTGTGCTCTTGACCGCTGGCTTGGCCTTGATCAATTCAGAGGGAATAGGCTCCCCTGGGGTGACTCAGATAGAGTCCTCAGGTGCAGAGGCTTCGATCATTTGGGGTCGGCCTCTACGCATGGCTTTGTGGCATTTGCGGGATGCATTGCCACTAGAGAAGGAGGAAGACAAGTACTCTTCGTACTTGGCTTGGTCGAACTCGATTTCCAGGGACTCCACGGTCGTCCCAACAACAACCTTGTCGAACTACGCTACCACCATTTCGATTAAGGAAATAGTTTCTCCCACTGTGGTCGCCATCTTCTGTAGGGTGTAAATTTTGATTTCCCGAAATGGGGATCTCGTTTGTATTGATAAGAACAACTTATGACAAACTAAATGAATCAAGATTATAACAGAAGCGGAGGGAACGCCCTCCTTGTTTAACATGGGGACTTCGATAGCGATAGGACGCCTCGCTCGATTCTCGTACTGAGTCTGCTTCCCTTGGATGATTCGATCAAGGTTGTTAGGGAGCTTCAGTACACAATAGAAGCTCATGTCGATCGAGTTTGAGTCTCTAAGTTCATTGGCGATCAGGGCCCGAAGCTAGGAGAAGGTGCTACAGTGCAAAGATCATGCAGAGAGCTTGTCGTCAACTCAGTCGAGAGTTGAGAGCTAATGGTCCAGCTAACTAATTGAATTAATCAATTAACTATGAACCTCTTTCTTGTAGCCAGGAGAAGCTCTTAAATAGAGGAGAGACGACGTGGTCGATCCCTTGAATCATGGGATGTGACCATGTACTGTTGAGAGATGCCATGCCTCTCACTTGTACTATGAGTGGCTGCTTGATGAGCTCGGAGCACTGTACTCCTCCCCTCATGTTATGGGAATGGGAAGGCCTATCCCTATACGTAGCAACACAGCCGCCAAGTACTCTGTTGAGTTTGGTGAGTTTGTTGATCGCCAGGCTGGCCGCTTGAACGTGCAGGCGAATCTCAGTTACTTGGATGAACTTGACTCGTGCGGGCGAGTCAAGTATGCAGGCGAACCTCTGATTGTTTGGTGATGCAGATACACTTGGGGATTAAATGAACCCGACTCGTGCAAGCGAGTCTGGCATGTAGGCAAGCTTAGCGACTACGTGGATTTGACTAGCTTCTTGTACCGTGGACGGCTACTTGCAACCCCAACCCCAACCCCAACCCTAAACCTAACCCTAACCCTAACCCTAACCCTAACCCTAACCCTAACCCTAACCCTAACCCTAACGAGTCTATGGTTAGAATGTTGATCGCCTGGCTGATCGTTTGGGCATGTAGGCGAGTTCAGCTCTTGAGCAAACTTAACTCATGCGAGCGAGTCAATTGTGCAGGCAAGTTTCTGATCGCCTGGCGGATTGCCAGATGTGTAGGAAAATTTGATGATTGCGTGGTCTTAGCTCGTGCTGGCGAGTCAAGCACGCGGGTGAGCCTAATTTTCGAGTTGTACGGGCGACTCGAATACGCATGCGGATTTTAGGCTTATCTGCAAAGGTAATTTTTACCATCTACAATATACATGTGTTTTCAAAAAATTATCATCTTTTTATCAGAGTTTCAAACCCTAGCAGCCACTCTTCCTCTCTCTCAAACCCTATCCCTAAAGTTGAGATTTTGGGAGCATCTTATGACGAGAGAAGCGAGAAAAAGACGAGATCTACGACGTTTGGTGACGAGTAGTTATTTCACATCAGTTTCATAGGCTTGCACACGTGATAAGACAACATCATCTACATCCAAACCCATCCCTATAGTGTTTAATGATTATAAAAGTGTTTAATTAATATTTTCATGCTTAAGGCTTAACCTAATATGATAAAGATGAGATTTTTTGATGATAAATCTTAACCCAATGCTAGATCATTAACTTTTCCTAATTGTTTATGATAGTAACATGATCATGATTATTAGGGATGATTAAATTTTTTATTTTTTTAAACTTGATAATTATGTTTAACTCGTGTGTTAACCATAATTTGTTGTCTAATTGAATTATAGAGAGGTTTAGTTTTTGTTTTCATCATAGATTGTAGAAAACTGTTGCACATGTATAACATTTAACTAAAAATTTGAAATATCATATAAAATCTAAACTAAAAAAAACTAGTGTCAAATAAAAACTATATGAACCTATTTTCCAAAATGGAAAACCATTCTAAGAAAGAGTTTTTATAGAGAAAGATATACTCAATTTACTAATAATATATTCTGCAGAAAACTGCTACACGTGTGTAATATTTAACTGCAAATTTGAGATATCATATAAACTTCAAAACTAAACCAAACTAGTGCCAAATGATAGCTATGTGGATCTAGTTTCCAAAATAGAAAACTATTCTTAAAAAGTGTCTAGAGAAATATATGGTCAATTTACTAATGATATGTTTTGCAGAAAACTACAGATATGCTGATTTAAAATAATTGATATATTACATGAATGTTTCTTTGAGTTTTTATGTTAACTAATCATGCTTAAACCTAGTTTTGTGATACCTAAGTAAGATAAACATGTTTAAATGAATTTTACCTCTGTTCATGAGTAGTTTTTATCATGTGTTGATAATCACTTTGTTTACATTTGAGATAATTGAAGAAATTATTTAATTAGGATGTTAACCCTAATTAGATTAAATCAAAAGTTTAATTTTCGTGGAGATGATCTTATGTTATTTAATATTCAAGTTCTAATATTATTATATGTATCATGATGATATAAATAAGTGTTTAAATATAGTTACAAATTATGCAAACCCGAAAACCTATGAACCAGATTTTGCTTTGGTCGGTCGACCGGCTCCCTAGGGGAGGTCGATTGGTAAAGTCATGTGTGTGCACGTCGTGCATAATGCTCTGTTCGGTCGACCGACGCCCTTGGGGCGGTCGACCGACCTGGGATTTTTTTAAGATGTAGTTTTGTTTCTTGCATTTTTTTAATGTGATCGTGGGGATCGAGCCGCACGATAATACATGTACAGTCATGGGTACATCTGAAAATATCGTAGCACACCACAAGTATCCCAAAAGGGAATTATGATGAATTTTGTTTCAATTACACTTGCGATAAAGGTTGATTACACATTTATATACATGTTGGATATAATTGATGAGCAGCGCTCAGTACTACATGGAGTGGTACATCGATATACCATTAGTATAGCCAATTGAGTCAGGTTTAGGATGCTTTATCTAGCAGTCCATCCTGCACTAGGGTGCGATGAGGCTTGTGAGCCGTATTTCTAGGATGCCTACTTGGTAGTTTGTCATGCACTCGTGTTACGTACAGAGATGCGATGAGACTAATGAGCTGTGTACAGTGTTAGCATACCGATCGGGTAGTTTGCCCCGCATGATGATGTGATGAATCAGAATCTTACAAGGATTTGCATTGAGACAATTGTTGATAGCCTGAGTCTTTGGCGGATGCCAGTTATGTATATGACTCATTGCGGAGATATATGGCCGAGGTACTTTGCCCTTGAAAGTATGTGCGGTTATTTACTGATATTTATCTTATCTTCCCAGTGATAGTGGACGATATTATAAATACTATATTATGAATGTCTTTACTTTCTGTATTGCTTTATTTTATTCTTAGGTTAGGATCAATGATTAGCGATTCATAATTTGAGGCATATGGTATATACAAAAGGGTTTCCTTGTTTGGATTATTTCGCTCGACGTATCAGTCTCGTGTTGTGGATTTTTAATTGTTGATTTTATTTAAATTGTTTATCTTTAGTTCGGTATTAATGTTTAGATGTTTACAATTCGGGACATATGGTATATACATGAGGGTTTCCTTGTTTGGATTATTTCGCTCAACGTACTACGTCTCGTATTGTAGGTGCCTAAATATTAATTCCATTAGATACGGGGGGAAATAATATAGGTAGATTATGCTTAATAGATAGAGCCTCCACTCCATCTAGCAGCCATTCCCTTAGGGGCGGATGGAGGTCATCTTGCTATAGCGCTCTAACGTTCTTGTTGTTGCTCTTTTTCTTCTAATATTCTTTCAGGTAATTCGGAGTACCGGAGAGTCGCAGGATGACAGAGTTCTTGCATAGTCGTCATCACATGAGATTTATTAGAGGCTCTACCATAGTTTTATATTTTTGTTCAGATCGTAGAGTTTATTTCATAGTGTAAAGGTAGTGTACCTTAGTACGATTTTTAGTTATTTCTTGTCGAGACATATTTATTCATTTTGGATATCAGATGTATTCCAGGTTGTTCATTGAGACATGATTTATTTATGAGATACTTCTTTCTATATCATGTCTATTGTAGTTATTTCCTTTCTTTTGACTGTTTTATATCTGCACTTTATTTTGATTCCACTAGAGGATATTGCTGTGATTGGTAAAACTTGTTGTTGCACAGTGTGAGTGCATGGCAGGTTTGACATCTCTAGCTTCATCTTGGACTGTAACCCTGTGTGAAAACGGGGGTGTCATAGTGACCAACCTTGATCACGCGAGTGGAGGAAGTGGCTAGTGCAGAAAACTTTCTATAACCACTTCTATTTGAGTTGAGTTTAACTGCTCACAAAAATTTTAATGAAAACATTTATTTTCATAAGAAAAAAGACATCCTTTTGGTTTGTTGTTTAGGCATGAAATTAAGAGCTAATCATTGTCTATCAAGCATACAAATCTATTAAAAACAACAATTATAAATTCATTGAGAGCAAATATTAGCCATATATAGTAACATCAAGTATATGAATTTATGAATATCAAAACGCCTAAAGGTATGGTAAAATTTTACAAACTTTTAACACAAAGACCATTTTAGATGATAATAATAAATTTATATTTAATAGAACATTTTCAAAAAAATCAAATTAAATCTTTTTAACTTCAAATATGTATCTTCAATCATTTCCAAGAATACTCTAATTCACGTATATTGCAACAAATAGTTGAGATAAGGAATTTAAAAAACTCATCACAAATTGACATGACAAGTATAACATATAAATATGATTAATGATATTTTCTCGTCGATAGGAAAAACCAAATAAAGGAAAATAGACGGGCCTCATAAATGCTCAGATTTTTCGAAGAAGAAATTGAAGAATTGTTTCAAAGAAGTAACTAAAATTTTCTCAATTCTCAATTTGAAGATAAATGGAATTCGCCTACAATAATGGAAGACATTTTCTTGTCGATTTCACGATCAATAAAAGAAAATGAAATATTAAAAATAATTCAAATAGAGGTGCTTTATGTGATAGAAGGTGTATGAGGAACAATTGAGGTGTGGCTTGTGGCTTCTTCTGTGGAAAAATATAAGAGCCAATAAAAAATGATAAGAGCAGAAGATAAGACAAAAAAAAGTTAGTGAAGAGATTCTCAGGAGGTAGGTGAAAAACAAAAGAGCTAGTTAATAAGTCATTTATTACATAGACAAATAAGAATAATCTTAACTTATCTGATTGGTTATCGTAATAGACTTTTTTTAAGAAAAATAGATTCCTAGTATTTTGATAGAATTTTATGTAAATATTAAAAGATATTTATGAAAATTATAACAGAAATGATTAATTTAAGGAAAAAATCAGCACATCCATCAGTTATAACTAAACAAATAGAGAGAGATTAGTTCCAGATATTAATTGATAGGTTATAGCTAAATGGACACATACACAGAGGGAGAGAGAAGTTTGAATCTGTTTTATAGGGGGAAAAATCTTTTTCTATGGAATTTTTTTTAGGCTGAAGTTTTTTAAGGTGAAGTTAAGAAAATTGTTTTAGGTGAAACTTTCTTTAGGAGGGATAAATAGGAGGTAAATGATTGCGATGTGGCGGGTTCAGTGGCAGATGTATTAGTAGTACAATATAGATAAATTACGCTTCATTTCTAAAAATACATCTTTAGTGTTATATGGATTCTCTATATTCTTGGTGTTTCTCTCTTCCCATCTATTACTGAAATTAGTTCTCCATTTTGCTCATATTTATTTACGTGTTTGAATCAAAACACATAACAAAAAATCTTTAAATAAATATATGGCTAATTATTTATGATTAATCCTCGGATAAATTAATGCATGTAGATATATTACATGAAAATAAATTTTTTATTATTAAATTATACTTACCTTAAAATTAGTAATGGATTAAATCGCTTCTTATTAATTGACGAGTCTTGTTATGACAAAATGTGCTTTCTTCTTAATTGTTTTTTGAGAGAGAAAAATTAAATATTGGAGGGAAGTAAGAAAAGGAGAAACCTTTGAACGTGAATTAAAATGCAACAATTTTGTAAATATAAATAAAGATTAAAGTAAGGAAGAGAGAATCATTATGTACTTAAGGGATGTTATTGGAATGATTCGAAATTTATGAATATTGAATCCATATTAGCTTGTGCCTTTAGGCATCCATTAGAAAAACCCATAAAGAAAATATAATGCTTTATAATCTTTTGAGTAATTAACTTTCAAAAATATCTTCAACACTAATATCTCACAAAGAAATTGTACTCCTTTTGTCCGTATTCCAACAAATTATTATGTTGCTCCTTTCCTCATTTTATCTATACATACATATACATGGTTCATACCACCTATCCACACCCAAAACGGCACCCATTTTCTAGAATGTTTTACTAACCAATTGTACATAATCTCTTCAAGATAGGAGTTGTATCTAGTATGGCCATATGCGGTTTAAATCAAAACTTTCACTATCAACATTTAATATGAAGTATAATGCTTTACAATCATTTTTATTTACCTTCCATAATATATCCTACAAAATTAATTTCTAAAAAACCCAATCCAGCTCTTCATCTTCGGTCAACAATCCATGTGGTTTCTTTATTGACATAGATTGTATCACCATTTTGTCTTTTTCCTTCCTTTCATAGAGCATATCGCCAACAACTATAAAAAAGAGGAAGGAGAAACAAAATCACCAAAGACCGCTACTGCTACCGCACCACCACCAAGTCTACATCCATGATTATGGCCTTGAACTTAAATTTTCGTTGTTAGCTAAAGATCTTTGAGGGCCTGTGAGACAATGGCTGGGCCTTTTCTCATGATAGTCGGAGGTTCGTATCTTACTCCTCCTCTCTTCTAAACCATGACCTTGATCATGGAAATCTAAAGTTCTATGTTATTGAATCTACTAACTTGATTGGTGCTTCATGAGGCGTTGCAAGTTACAATAGGTCTTTATAAGAAATTACCTTATAATATTGCAAGAAATTAAGAATCTTGCTTTGTTCCTAGAGGATAACTAATCTTTGTGGAATCCTCCAAGATTAAATATCCTCCAGGGACGAAGCAAGATTGTTAATATCTTCGTAATATTTTATGGTAGTTTCTGATTAAGATCCACTCTAACTTGTGATACGACATAAAGTATCAAGTAGGTTAACAGTCCTCAAGATTGTAGAGCTTTAGATTTCCATGACTAAGGCCATGATTGTGAAGAGGATAGGATTTAGAAATGAACGTGTGGCTATCATGAGAAAGATCCAACCATTATCCTGTTGGCACCCAAAGGTCTTTAGATAACCATAAAAATTTAGTTCCGATGCCATTATCCCAGATGTGGACTGGCAGGGGCGTGGCAGCAACAATAGTTTTTTGTGATCTTTTTTTAGTAGTTTCAACAAACTTTTGAAAAAGTCAACTTGAAAATAGGAAATTTTTATAAATGGAAATTGCCATAAGGTAACTCACTATTTTCCCTCTCTCTAGATCTCTACAAACCCTAGATCTAATCTAATCCAATCTCTTTTGTCTCCAATTGCAAGAACCAGAGGTTCTTCACGTCGATGCAAAGAGGATTAAGAGGCAGATGCCAACAGTCATGGTAAAAAACAACATAGCTTTCATTGGCGCTTCTGATGCACTCATTCGATCAAGAGCAGCTTACTGACTTTGACAAGCACTTAGATTCTTGTCAAGGGTTCGTAAGTTTTACTTGTTATGATAGGGGGTCAAGAGGTGATCTTTTTTAGTGGATGTAGATCACTGAGATCCGGAATCTGACGATGGCTTGCACTGAGCACAGCTTAACAGATTTTAGAGGACAAGAAGTTGAATTAGATGTTGTTTGCGAATCATGGTACTTTTTTTGACTTCCCTAGAGATACCACAGCTAATGGGGACGTGAGTGATTTGATTCGAGTTGTTAGTATCCAACCTCAGGCAAGAGAGTAATTGTCATGCTGCTCGAGGTCATGCAGAGTCATTTTGGTTCAACCTCATCTCCTTGTCTGATACATGACATATTGGTCGCTTTTTGGGGATGAAACATTATAACAACATTAGTGACAAAGCTCCAATATTATCTTGTGTTTCTTTCATGTGTCTGTATTTTACGATATCGCGAGAAGGTTGTATATTTTGATCTAGATTTCACTATACGCTCTGATTCACAATAGATTTGATATACTCAAAATGAAGATATTTCTACAAAACTACTAGTTATTTGTATTTTCGTCCAGGTATCTGTTGGTTCCCGCTTCTATTAAACCTAACTTTGATTAAGAAAGAAATACTCAAAAAGAAGAAAATGGTAAAGAAACAAGTACCTCCACTTTTTAAAATACTCACATCTTACAATACTCTGTATTGATATACATGTATGACCTGAAAATTTAGGATAAGGTTGTTGAAAGAGAACAAACCATCCCTCCCTTTGATACTTCATGCCCATGAGAGAGGAAAGTAAAACAATCCTCCAAGATGACCCTATAACTCTTGGTTTCGGCCATCTCCACTCTGCATCATAAAAACATTAAAATGTTATTAATGTAGAGAAACAATAGCATGTTGGTAGTAAAAAATATTATGAAGCACATTTCTCTACGATAAAGCCAATGATAGTAAGGTAAGAATTAAAGTAAGAAAGGGAATACATAAAACAAAAAAATATATGTGATATTAGCGCTCACGAAATAAGTCGAAGTATTTCTCAAATGATCATGACTAATGCGTAGGAAACGACAATTATAAATTCATTTATTTTCATGAGAAAAAAGACATCCTTTTGGTTTGTTGTTTAGATATGAAATTAAGAGCTAATCATTGTCTATCAAGCATACAAATCTATTAAAAACAACAATTATAAATTCATTTAAAGCAAATATTAGCCATATACGGTAACATGAAGTATATGAATTTATGAATATCAAAACGCCTAAAGGTATGGTAAATTCTTACAAATTTTTAACACGGAGTCCATTTTATATGATAATAATAAATTAATATTTGATAGATCATTTTCACAAAAATCAAATTAAATCTTTTTAACTTTAAATATGTATCTTCAATCATCTCCAAGAATAATTTAAGTCACGTATATTGCAACAAATAGTTGACATAAGGAATTTAAAAAACTCATCATAAATTGTCATAACAAGTATAACATATATATATATGATTAACGACATTTTCTCATCGATAGGAAAAACCAAATAAAGGCAAATAAACGGGACCTCATAAGTGCTCAGATTTTTCGAAGAAGAAATTGAAGAATTGTTTCAAAGAAGTAACTAAAATTTTCTCAATTCTCAATTTGAAGATAAATTCTATTCGACTACAATAATGAAACATATTTCCTTGTCAATTTCGCGATCGATAAAAGAAAGTGAAATATTAAAAATAATTCAAATAGAGGTGCTTTATGTGATAGAAGGTGCAAGAGGAATAATTGAGATGTGGCTTGTGGCTTCTTCTGTGGAAAAAAAATATAAGAGTCAATAAAAAATGATAAGAGCATAAGATAAGACAAAAAAAGTTAGTGAAGAGATTCTCAGTAGGTAGGTGAAAAACAAAAGAGCTAGTTAATAAGTCATTTATTACATAGACAAATAAGAATAATCTTAACTTATCTGATTGATTATCGTAATAGATTTTTTTTAGAAAAATAGATTCCTAGTATTATGATAGAATTTTATGTAAATATTAAAAGATATTTATGAAAATTGTAACAGAAATGATTAATTTAAGGAAAACATCAGTGCATCCATCAGTTATAACTATGGAGAGAGATTAGTTGCAGATATAAATTGATAGGTTATAGCTAAATGGACACACACACAGAGGGAGAGAGAAGTATGAATATGTTTTATCGGGGGGAAAATCTTATCTATGGAAATTATTTTAGGCTAAAATTTTTTTAAGGTGAAGTTAAGAAAATTATTTTAGGCGAAACTTTCTTTAGGAGGGAAAGATAGGAGGTAAATGATTGTGACGTGGCTGGTTCAGTGGCAGATGTATTAGTAGTACAATATAGATAGATTACGCTTCGTTTCTAAAAATACATCTTTAGTGTTATAAGGATTCTCTATCTTCTTGGTGTTTCTCTCTTCCCATAAGGGCATGTTGTAGAAGTGACGATGACAACAACAAAGTTCAGGAAAAACGATGCAGACATGCACTTGGGTGCTGTCCGGTCGACTATGGGGCTTGGCCCGGTCGACCGAAAACGTGCACGTTACAGGGTGGTTTTCTAGAGTTCTGGACGGTCGACCGCGTGGCTAGGTTCGGGCGACCGCGTATCCTGTAATTGGTTTCTTGAGTTTTGGACGTTTAGTCCGGTCGCCCGTAGCGTCAAGTGCGGTCGACCGCCTGTTTGGTTTGGGCATGGGCTTGTTTCCTGTTCTGATTTGGTTTGTGATTTGATATATATTGAAACATGTTTTTAGGGTTTTCTTAGGGCAAATTGAAGAGACTTTTGAGCTGTGTATTTGGGTGATTTGGTGATAGATTTCGAGCTTTGCTTGAGAGATAAATTTGTGGGTTTTGAGTGAATTTGTAATCTCTATCTGTACTCTCTCTCTCTAATAGCAAAATTCATCCCCTCCTTGCCCCGTAGATGTAGGCACATTGCCGAACCACATAAAATCTGTGTCTTGCATTGTTGAGTTCTTGTTTTACCTATCGGTTGTGATTCTATCTCAGTTTGGTTGTGTTTCTTCGATTCCGCTGCGCACAACACATGTTTGGTAAGTGGAAAGTAAACAAAAAGCAATAAAAATAAAAAGTACTTTCACAAGAAGGTACTTTCTTATTACTTTCTATTTTGCAAAATCTTGTTTGGATGTTCGAAAGTAGAAGGAGAGAAAGTTGATGTGGAAAATGATGTGATACTTACTTTCTTCTTGTTCTGTTTGATAATCACAAAAAATAATAGAAGAAAGTGGACAAGTAAAACTAAAATGACATAAAAAATATTTTATCTCTCCTTTTCATTCACTTTCTATCCACTTTCTTAAATTTTTGGAGTAAGTAGAATGAGCTAAAATATTGGTATGACACTTTTCACTATACAATCACCTTTTATTCACTTGCCAAAAGCCAAATGGGATAAAAATGAAAAATGGAGACACTTTTTAATTTTTTTATGCACTTTCCATTTACTCCCCAATCGCCAAACACGCCTTAAGTGTCTTAAATGCCATCTATTACTAAAATTAATTCTTCATTTTGCTCATATTTATTTACGTGTTTGAATCAAATTTACACATAATACAAAATCTTTAAATAAATATATGGATAATTATTTATGATTAATCCCCTAATAAATTACTGCATGTAGATATATTACATGAAAATAATTTTTTTATTAAATTATACTTACCTTAAAGTTATTAATGGATTAAATCACTTCATATCAATTGACGAGTCTTGTTATGACAAAATGAGATTTCTTCTTAATTGTTTTTTGAGAGAAAAAATAAAATATTGGAGGGAAGTAAGAAAAAGAGAAACTTTTGAACGTGAATTAAATGCAACAATTTTGTAAATAAATAAAGATTAAAGTAAGGAAGAGAGAATCATTATGTACCAAAGGGATGTTATTAGGAATGATTCCAAATTTATGAATATTGAATCCATATTAGCTGGTTCCGTTAGGCATCCATTATAAAAACCCATAAAGAAAATATAATGCTTTATAATCTTTTGAGTAATTACCTTTCAAAAATATCTTCAACACTAATATCTCACAAAGAAATTGTACTCCTTTCGTCCGTATTCCCACAAATTATTGTGTTGCTCCATTCCGCGTTTTATCTATTTATACATATACATAGTTCATACCTCCTAGCCACACCCAAAACGGCACCCATTTTCTAGAATGTTTCACTAACCTATTGTACATAATCTCTTCAAGGTAGGAGTTGTATCTAGTCTGGCCATATGCGGTTTAAAGCAAAACTTTCACCATCAACATTTAATATGAAATATAATGCTTTACAATTATTTTTAATTACCTTCCATAATATATCCTACAAAATTAATTTCTAAAAACCCAATCCAGCCCTTCGTCTTCGGTCAACAATCCATGTGGTTTCTTTCCTGTCATAGATTGTATCACCATTTTGTCTTTTTCCTTCCTTTCATAGAGCATATCGCCAACAACTATAAAAAAGAGGAAGGAGAAACAAAACCACCAAAGACCGCTACTGCTACCACAGCACCACCAAGTCTACATCCATGATTATGGCCTTGAACTCAAATTTTCGTGGTTATCTGAAGATCTTTGAGTGCCTGTGAGACAATGGCTGGGCCTTTTCTCATGATAGTCGGAGGTTCGTATCTAACTCCTCCTCTCTTCTAACCCATGGCCTTCATCATGGAAATCTAAAGTTCTATGTTATTGAGTCTACTAACTTGATTGGTGCTTCCTGCGGCGCTGCAAGTTACAATGGGTCTTTATAAGAAATTGCCTTATAATATTGCAAGAAATTAAGAATCTTGCTTCGTTCCTAGAGGATAACTAATCTTTGTGGAATCCTCTAAGATTAATTATCCTCCAGGGACGAAGCAAGATTGTTAATATCTTCATAATATTTTATGGTAGTTTCTGATTAAGATCCACTCTAACTTGCGGTAAGATATAAAGTATCAAGTAGGTTAACAATACTCAAGATTGTAGAGCTTTAGATTTCCATGACCAAGGCCATGATTGTGAAGAGGATAGGATTTAGAAATGAACATGTGGCTATCATGAGAAAGACCCGACCATTGTCCCGTTGGCACCCAAAGGTCTTTAGATAACTATGAAAATTTAGTTCCGATGCCATAATCCCAGATGTGGACTGGCAGGGGCGTGGCTGCAACAATAGTTTTTTGCGATCTTTTTTTAGGAGTTTCAACAAACTTTTGAAAAATTCAACTTGAAAATTGGAAATTTTTATAAATGGAAATTGCCACAAGGTAATTCACTATCTTCCCTCTCTCTAGATCTCTACAAACCCTAGATCTATTCTAATCCAATCTTTTTTGTCTCCAATTGAAGGAACCAGAGGTTCTTCACGTCGAAGCCAAGAGGATTAAGAGTCATATGCCAGCAGTAATGGTCAGAAACAACGGAGCTTTCATTGGTGCTTCTGATGCACTCATTCGATCAAGAGCAGCTCACTGACTTTGACAAGCACTTAGAATCTTGTCAAGGGTTCGTAAGTTTCACTTGTTATGATAGGGGGTCAAGAGGTGATCTTTTTTAGTGGATGTAGATCACTGAGATCTAGAATCTGACGATGGCTTGCACCAAGTATGGCATAACAGATTTTAGAGGACAAGAAGTTGAATCAAATGTTGTTGCGAATCATGGTACTTTTTTTTGACTTCTCTAGAGATACCACAGCTAATAGAGACGTGAGTGATTTGATTCGAGTTGTTAGTATCCAACCTTAAGCAAGAGAGTAAATATCATGCTGCTCGAGGTCATGCAGAGCCATTTTGGTTCAACCTCGTCTCCTTGTCTGATACATGACATATTGGTCGCTTTTTAGGGATGAAACATTATAACAACATTAGTGACAAAGCTCCAATATTAT
Source organism: Asparagus officinalis (assembly GCF_001876935.1). Classification (NCBI taxonomy): domain Eukaryota; kingdom Viridiplantae; phylum Streptophyta; class Magnoliopsida; order Asparagales; family Asparagaceae; genus Asparagus; species Asparagus officinalis. Next base: position 104,291,059 of record NC_033796.1, read on the forward strand.
CTTGTGTTTCTTTCATGTGTCTGTATTTTACAATATCGCGAGAAGGTTGTATATTTTGATCTAGATTTCACTATACGCTCCGATTCACAATAGATTTGATATACTCAAAATTAAGATATTTCTACAAAACTACTAGTTATTTGTATTTTCGCCCAGGTATCTGTTGGTTCCCGCTTCTATTAAACCTAACTTTGATTAAGAAAGAAATACTCAAAAAGAAGAAAATGGTAAAGAAACAAGTACCTCCACTTTTTAAAATACTCACATCTTACAATACTCTGTATTGATATACATGTATGACCTGAAAATTCAGGATAAGGCTGCTAAAAGAGAACAAACTATCCCCATCCCTCTGATACTTCATGCTCATGAGAGAGGAAAGTAAAACAATCCTCCAAGATGACCCTATCACTCCTCTTGGTTTTGGCCATCTCCATTCTACATCGTAAAAACATTAAAATGTTATCAATGTAGAGAAACAATAGCATGTTGGTAGTAAAAAATATTATGAAGCACATTTCTCTACGATAAAGCCAATGATAGTAAGGTAAGAATTAAAGTAAGAAAGGGAATACATAAAACAAAAAAAATATATGTGATATTAGCGCTCACGAAATAAGTCGAAGTATTTCTCAAATGATCATGACTAATGCGTAGGAAACGACCATATAAAACTCTAGCAGATAAAAGGAATCAACATTGAGTGACTTGATTTTGTTCGTTTGATCTATCTTGCTATGAAGAAATCTACTCTAGGATTTGGAGAAATTAAATAAGTCATGCAATTACAATCTCAAGGATAGTAGAGACTAAAACACTACTTAGAACATTCTCTCTCTCTCTCTCTCTCTCTCTCTCTCTCTCTCTCTCTCTCTCTCTCTCTCTCTCTCTCTCTTCTTCATACTAATGTTCTCCCCATGACATTTTGATGTAGACAGATCATGTCTGACTTATTTTATTATGCTCTTATGAATTCTGCCTTTTACTCAAAAAATGGAGGAAACAATCTCAATGTTAAACACTGGTTTAGATTCTCTTAAAGCTATTTGGTGCATCCTACTAACATGAGATTGGAAACAATTTGTGCTCGGGGAGCAAACCGTATATTTCTGCAAATTTTTACTTAATGTATAATAATGAAGCAAACCATTCCCAACACAATGCCATATTCATTTCCTTCCCAATTTGATATAAGAACCACATTTGTAAATGGTATCCATACTAAAAAAATGGTGCTTTATACTCTAAAATGCAAGGCAATCTTCCTTCTTATTTAAAGGTGTGCTCAACAACTAAATTCTATACTCCAAAAAATTGTTAGTAACGTCTTTACAAAATTGTTAAGAAGAAAAATCTCAACGGTTGATGACGTGATCAACAAACAAGGCACTCTTTGTAAAGAACTAGACAAGATTTATAGGGAAGAAATTTCAATTGTTGATGATGTGACCAACAAACAAGGCACTTTTTGCAAAGAACTAGACAATATTTATAGCTGAAATAGTCAATAAGACTACAAGGGGTTTTCATAAAATACATCGTCATAAGAAAATAGTGGATAAGATGGTCTTTAAATTCTTCTCAAATACTCATAGCTAATTGGAGAAATGCTCAATGTTAATTCACAAAATATATACATAATTATCATTGAGAAAACCTTTAAAGACAAACGAAACATTAACATTTAAACTAAATTAAACAGAATCAACGGCTAGTATCAGTTGCCAATTGTTGAAACTTTCTAAAAAGGGTGTATATTTACTAAAAATCTAAAGCCAAAAATGCACTTTTTGAACGGGGAGAAATTTTATTATAGAACCATGGAAGTTTAGAGAATGAGTACGTGCAAAGTATAGTATTTCCCATTTGCTTTGAAGGTCGTAACCTTCTTTCATTCTCAGTTTTTTCATGAATTTACATCAAAACATAAAATTCCTTATGCCTTCGAATATGCAAACAAAAGGAAACATCAGAACTCAATTACCAACCTACTGCATCTATATTCCAAAAAGAATTTAAAATTTGGTTTAAAAAAAGCACATCAATTTATTAAATGAATCCTAGAAAATAAAATTAATAAATAAATCAAATGATTTAAACATCACGGACCTGTTTAATATCTGCATAACTCAGAACCTCCTGAAAATTAAAATTGGTTTTATTCAATCAGACATCATCAAATAGTTCAAGTGCATAGAAAAAATTACTCTATCAGACAATAAACTTAGAAAATTAGATCAAAAGAGTCCCTAAAGCTCACCGACAATTTCCCTTATTTAATATGATGGGCCAAAGCAATGTGTAAATATTTAGGTGGAGAAAAGAAATAATGCAATCGGAAATTTAGATAGAGAAGCAAACAATTGATGTGCATCGTGTTGTATAGAATATATAAAAATTTAAATAATGATTTCTCAAACTCAATCTCAATGCAAAAATGAAAAAACAAAGACCTCATTCTCCAAGTGAATTTGTAGAAGAAGGTTATACTATAACATCTGAATACAGGAAGATCATGTTTGCTCTCAACTTCCATATCTTGAAATATTAATTAGATTTCATCAAATTTCAAAAAAAACCATGATTTTTAGAAGAACTCACCAAGGGAAAGTTTTCCATGAATGAAGCAAAGCTGATGATTTGGATGAAGCTTGGTCGACTTCGATCTGTAGCATAATTCAATAGAAGTGTCCATGATATAGCTGTAAAACCCCGAAACTTTGAATATGATGTGAGAAATAATAATAAATATGTTATATGGTGAAAATATAATATATTTTGATGTTTGAGTGTGATAGGAATTGATTTGAGATTAATTCAATGTATATTTATTAAAATATATGAGTGCAAATGCACAAAACATGCACGATGAGAATTCTGAAAAAAAATGACCTGTTAAGAGTTTGTATATTTTACTCACCGATTTGGTTTGAATATGCAAACACTCAAAAGAAAAAAGTTGTATATCTCTTCAAGAGCTTTCTAACAAATCTTAAATCACCTCATTATGAGGTCGTATGAGAAAGTTATAGCTAAAATAACGAAGATTACTTTCCTAGTCAGACTAGGTTTCCTAGTTCAGGTCAAACGAGTTTATTTCGGGTTTGCATATATATATATAAAATATAATATATAGTATATATATAATATAATAATATACTATTATATATATACTATATATATATATATATATTATTATTTATAACATGTGTTTTCATAAAATATTATATTTTCTCACCCAGTTTCAAATCCTGAGTAGCCACTCATCCTCTCTCTTCAAAACCCTATGCCCTAAAGTGAGATTTGGGAGCATCTTATGAGCGGAGACCCGAGAAAAGAGCTGAGCATCTACGATGTTTGCGATGAGGAGCCGTTTCACATCAATTTCAGAGGCTTGCACACGTGATAAGGTAAGATCATCTACATCCAAACCCATCCTCATAGTGTTTAATGATTATAAAAGTGTTTAATCTATGTTTTCATGCTTAAGGCTTAACCTAATATGATAAAGATGAGATTTTTTTGATGATAAATCGTAACCTAATGCTAGATCATTAACTTTTCCTAATTGTTTATGATAGTAACATGATCATGATCATTAGGTATGATTAAATTTTTATTTTTTAAACTTGATAATTATATTTAACTCGTGTGTTAACCCTAATTTGTTGTCTAATTGAATTATAAATAGATTTAGTCTTTGTTTTCATCATAGATTGTAGAAAACTACTGCACATGTATAACATTTAACTGAAAATTTGAAATATCATACAAACTCCGAGCTAAACAAAACTAGTGTCAAATAAAAGCTATATGGACCTATTTTCTAAAATGAAAAACCATTCTAAGAAAGAGTTTTTATAGAGAAAGATATACTCAATTTACTAATAATATGTTCTGTAAAAAACTGTTGCACGTGTGTAACATTTAACTGAAAATTTGAGATATCATATAATCTTCAAACTGAACCAAACTAGTGCCAAATGATAGCTATATGGATCTAGTTTTCAAAAAAGAAAACTATTCTTAAAAAGTGTCTAGAGAAATATATGGTCAATTTACTAATGATATGTTCTGCAGAAAACTGCTGATATGTTGATTTGAAATAATTAATATATTACGTGAAGGTTTCTTTGAGTTTTTATGTTAATTAATCATACTTAAACCCTAGGTTTGTGATACCTAAGTAAGATAAACATGTTTAAATAAATTTTACCTCTGTTCATGAGTAGTTTTTATCATGTGTTGATAATCACTTTGTTTACATATAAGATAATTGAAGAAATTGTTTAATTAGGATGTTAACCCTAATTAGATTTAATAAAAAGTTTAATTTATGTGGAGATGATCTTCCGTTATTTAATATTCAAGTTCTAATATTGTTATATGTATCATGATGATATAAATAAGTGTTTACATATAGTTACAAATTATGCAAACCCGAAAACCTAAGAACCGGATTTTGCTTTGGCCGGTCAACCGGCTCCCTAGAGGCGGTTGACTGGTAAAGTCATGTGTGTGCACATTATGCACAATGCTCTGTTCGGTCGACCGATGCCCTTGGGGGGGTCGATCGACCTGGGATATTTTTTTGACATGTAGTTTTGTTTCTTGCGTTTTTTTAACGCGATCGTAGGGATCGAGCCGCACGATGATACATGTAGAGTCATGGGTACATCTGAAGAGTGTCGTAGCACATCACAAGTATCCCGAAAGGGGATTATGATGAATTATGTTTTGATTACACTTGCGATAAAGGTTGATTACACATTTATATACATGTTAGATATCATTGATGTGCACCGCTCAGTACTACGTAGAGTTGTACGTCGATATACCATTAGTACAGGCCATTAAGTTAGGTTTAGGATGCTTTATCTGGAAGTCCATCCTAAACTAGGGTGCAATAAGGCTTGTGAGCCGTATTTCTAGGATGCCTACTTGGTAGTCCGTCGTGCATTAGTGTCACGTACAGAGATGCGATAAGACTAATGAGCCGTGTACACTATAAGGATACCGATCGGGTAGTCCATCCCGCATGATGATGCGATGAAGCAGAATCTTAAAAGGATTTGCATTGAGACAATTATTGATAGCTTGAGTCTTTGGCGTATGCAAGTTATGTATATGACTCATTGCTGAGATATATGGCCGAGATACTTTGCCCTCGAAAGTATGCGGGGTTATTTGCTAATATTTATCTTATCGTCCCAGTGATAGTGGAAGATATTATAAATACGATATTATGAATGTCTTTACTTTCTGTATTGCTTTATTTTATTATTAGGTTAGGATCAATGATTAGCGATTCACAATTTGCGACATATGGTATATACAAGAGGGTTTCCTTGTTTGGATTATTTCGACGTACCAGTCTCGTGTTGTAGATTTCTAATTATTGATTTCATTTAGATTGTTTATCTTTAGTTCGATATTAATGTTTAGATGTTTACAATTCAGGACATATGGTATATACATGAGGGTTTCCTTGTTTGGATTATTTCGCTCGACGTACTACATCCCGTATTATAGGTGTCTAAATATTAATTCTATTAGATACGAGAGAAAATAATCTAGGTAGACTATGCTTAATAGATAGAGCCTCCACTCCATCTAGCAGCCCTTCCCTTAGGGGCGGATGAAGATCATCTTGCTATACCGCTCTAACATTCTTGTTGTTGCTCTTTTTCTTCTGATACACTTTTAGGTAATTCGGAGTACCGGAGAGTCGCAGAATGATGGAGTTTTTACATAGTCATCGTCACATGAGATTTATTAGAGACTCCACCGTAGTTTTATATTTTTGTTCAAACCTTAGAGTTTATTTCATAGTGTAAAGGCAATGTATCTTAGTACGATTTTTAGTTATTTCTTGGCGAGATATATTTATTCATTTTGGATATCAGATGTATTCCAGGTTGTTCATTGAGATATAATTTATTTATGAGATACTTCTTTCTATATCATGTCTATTGTAGTTATTTTCTTTCTTTTGCCTATTTTATACATACACTTTATTTTGATTCCACTAGAGGATATTGCTGTGATTGGTAAAATATATTGTTGCACGGTATGTGTGCATGGCAGGTTTGACATCTCTGGCTTCATCTTGGACTACAGCCCTATGTGAAAAAAGGGGTGTCACAGTGGCCAACCTTGATCACACGAGTGCAGGAAGTGGCTAGTGCAGAAAACTTTCTATAGCCACTTCTGTTTGAGTTTAGGTTAACTGCTCACAAAATTTTTTAATGAAAACATTTATTTTCATGAGAAAAAAGACATCCTTTTGGTTTGTTGTTTAGATATGAAATTAAGAGCTAATCATTGTCTATCAAGCATACAAATCTATTAAAAACAACAATTATAAATTCATTTAAAGCAAATATTAGCCATATACGGTAACATCAAGTATATGAATTTATGAATATCAAAACGCCTAAAGGTATGGTAAATTCTTACAAACTTTTAACACGGAGTCCATTTTATATGATAATAATAAATTAATATTTGATAGATCATTTTCACAAAAATCAAATTAAATCTTTTTAACTTTAAATATGTATCTTCAATCATCTCCAAGAATACTCTCATTCACGTTTATTGCAACAAATAGTTGAGATAAGGAATTTAAAAAACTCATCATAAATTGTCATAACAAGTATAACATATATATATGATTAACGACATTTTCTCATCGATAGGAAAAACCAAATAAAGTCAAATAAACGGGACCTCATAAATGCTCAGATTTTTCGAAGAAGAAATTGAAGAATTGTTTCAAAGAAGTAACTAAAATTTTCTCAATACTCAATTTGAAGATAAATGCAATTCGACTACAATAATGAAAGATATTTCCTTGTCAATTTCGCGATCGATAAAAGAAAGTGAAATATTAAAAATAATTCAAATAGAGGTGCTTTATGTGATAGAAGGTGCAAGAGGAATAATTGAGATGTGGCTTGTGGCTTCTTCTGTGGAAAAAATATAAGAGTCAATAAAAAATGATAAGAGCATAAGATAAGACAAAAAAGTCAGTGAAGAGATTCTCAGTAGGTAGGTGAAAAACAAAAGAGCTAGTTAATAAGTCATTTATTACATAGACAAATAAGAATAATCTTAACTTATCTGATTGGTTATCGTAATAGATTTTTTTAGAAAAATAGATTCCTAGTATTATGATAGAATTTTATGTAAATATTAAAAGATATTTATGAAAATTGTAACAGAAATGATTAATTCAAGGAAAACATCAGTGCATCCATCAGTTATAACTATGGAGAGAGATTAGTTGCAGATATAAATTGATAGGTTATAGCTAAATGGACACACACACAGAGGGAGAGAGAAGTTTGAATATGTTTTATTGGGGGGGAAATCTTATCTATGGAAATTATTTTAGGCTAAATTTGCTTTAGGAAAATTGTTTTAGGCGAAACTTTCTTTAGGAGGGAAAGATAGGAGGTAAATGATTGTGACATGGCTGGTTCAGTGGCAGATGTATTAGTAGTACAATATAGATAGATTACGCTTCGTTTCTAAAAATACATCTTTAGTGTTATAAGGATTCTCTATCTTCTTGGTGTTTCTCTCTTCCCATAAGGGCATGTTGTAGAAGTGACGATGACGGCATCGAAGTTCAGGAAAAACGAAGCAAACATGCACTTGGGTGCTGTCCGGTCGACTATGGGGCTTGGCCCGGTCGACCGAAAACGTGCACGTTACAGGGTGGTTTTCTAGAGTTCTGGACGGTCGACCGCGTGGCTAGGTTCGGGCGACCGCGTATCCTGTAATTGGTTTCTTGAGTTTTGGATGTTTAGTCCGGTCGCCCGTAGCGTCAAGTGCGGTCGACCGCCTGTTTGGTTTGGGCATGGGCTTGTTTCCTGTTCTGATTTGGTTTGTGTTTTGATATATATTGAAACATGTTTCTAGGGTTTTCTTAGGGAAAATTAAAGAGACTTTTGAGCTGTGTATTTGGGTGATTTGGTGATAGATTTTGAGCTTTGTTTGAGAGATAAATTTGTGGGTTTTGAGTGAATTTGTAATCTCTATCTGTACTCTCTCTCTCTAATAGCAAAATTAATCCCCTCCTTGCCTCGTAGATGTAGGCACATTGCTGAACCACATAAAATTAGTGTCTTGCATTGTTGAGTTCTTGTTTTACCTATCGGTTGTGATTCTATCTCAGTTTGGTTGTGTTTCTTCGATTCCGCTGCGCACAACACATGTTTGGTGAGTGGAAAGTAAACAAAAAGCAATAAAAATAAAAGGTACTTTCACAAGAAGGTACTTTCTTATTACTTTCTATTTTGCAAAATCTTGTTTGGATGTTCGAAAGTAGAAGGAGAGAAAGTTGATGTGGAAAATGATGTGATACTTACTTTCTTCTTGTTCTGTTTGATAATCACAAAAAATAATAGAAGAAAGTGGACAAGTAAAACTAAAATGACATAAAAAAATATTTTATCTCTCCTTTTCATTCACTTTCTATCCACTTTCTTAAATTTTTGGAGTAAGTAGAATGAGCTAAAATATTGGTATGACACTTTTCACTATACAATCACCTTTTATTCACTTGCCAAAAGCCAAATGGGATAAAAATGAAAAATGGAGACACTTTTTAATTTTTTTATGCACTTTCCATTTACTCCCCAATCGCCAAACACGCCTTAAGTGTCTTAAATGCCATCTATTACTAAAATTAATTCTTCATTTTGCTCATATTTATTTACGTGTTTGAATCAAATTTACACATAATACAAAATCTTTAAATAAATATATGGATAATTATTTATGATTAATCCCCTAATAAATTACTGCATGTAGATATATTACATGAAAATAATTTTTTTATTAAATTATACTTACCTTAAAGTTATTAATGGATTAAATCACTTCATATCAATTGACGAGTCTTGTTATGACAAAATGAGATTTCTTCTTAATTGTTTTTTGAGAGAAAAAAATAAAATATTGGAGGGAAGTAAGAAAAAGAGAAACTTTTGAACGTGAATTAAATGCAACAATTTTGTAAATAAATAAAGATTAAAGTAAGGAAGAGAGAATCATTATGTACCAAAGGGATGTTATTAGGAATGATTCCAAATTTATGAATATTGAATCCATATTAGCTGGTGCCTTTAGGCATCCATTATAAAAACCCATAAAGAAAATATAATGCTTTATAATCTTTTGAGTAATTACCTTTCAAAAATATCTTCAACACTAATATCTCACAAAGAAATTGTACTCCTTTCGTCCGTATTCCCACAAATTATTGTGTTGCTCCATTCCGCGTTTTATCTATTTATACATATACATAGTTCATACCTCCTAGCCACACCCAAAACGGCACCCATTTTCTAGAATGTTTCACTAACCTATTGTACATAATCTCTTCAAGGTAGGAGTTGTATCTAGTCTGGCCATATGCGGTTTAAAGCAAAACTTTCACCATCAACATTTAATATGAAATATAATGCTTTACAATTATTTTTAATTACCTTCCATAATATATCCTACAAAATTAATTTCTAAAAACCCAATCCAGCCCTTCGTCTTCGGTCAACAATCCATGTGGTTTCTTTCCTGTCATAGATTGTATCACCATTTTGTCTTTTTCCTTCCTTTCATAGAGCATATCGCCAACAACTATAAAAAAGAGGAAGGAGAAACAAAACCACCAAAGACCGCTACTGCTACCACAGCACCACCAAGTCTACATCCATGATTATGGCCTTGAACTCAAATTTTCGTGGTTATCTGAAGATCTTTGAGTGCCTGTGAGACAATGGCTGGGCCTTTTCTCATGATAGCCGGAGGTTCGTATCTAACTCCTCTCTTCTAACCCATGGCCTTGATCATGGAAATCTAAAGTTCTATGTTATTGAGTCTACTAACTTGATTGGTGCTTCCTGCGGCGCTGCAAGTTACAATGGGTCTTTATAAGAAATTGCCTTATAATATTGCAAGAAATTAAGAATCTTGCTTCGTTCCTAGAGGATAACTAATCTTTGTGGAATCCTCTAAGATTAATTATCCTCCAGGGACGAAGCAAGATTGTTAATATCTTCATAATATTTTATGGTAGTTTCTGATTAAGATCCACTCTAACTTGCGGTACGATATAAAGTATCAAGTAGGTTAACATTACTCAAGATTGTAGAGCTTTAGATTTCCATGACCAAGGCCATGATTGTGAAGAGGATAGGATTTAGAAATGAACATGTGGCTATCATGAGAAAGACCAGACCATTGTCCCGTTGGCACCCAAAGGTCTTTAGATAACCATGAAAATTTAGTTTCGATGCCATAATCCCAGATGTGGACTGGCAGGGGCGTGGCAGCAACAATAGTTTTTTGCGATCTTTTTTTTAGGAGTTTCAACAAACTTTTGAAAAAGTCAACTTGAAAATTGGAATTTTTTATAAATGGAAATTGTCACAAGGTAACTCACTATCTTCCCTCTCCCTAGATCTCTACAAACCCTAGATCTATTCTAATCCAATCTTTTTTGTCTCCAATTGAAGGAACCAGAGGTTCTTCATGTCGAAGCCAAGAGGATTAAGAGGCATATGCCAGCAGTAATGGTCAGAAACAACGGAGCTTTTATTGGTGCTTCTGATGCACTCATTCGATCAAGAGCAGCTCACTGACTTTGACAAGCACTTAGAATCTTGTCAAGGGTTCGTAAGTTTCACTTGTTATGATAGGGGGTCAAGAGGTGATCTTTTTTAGTGGATGTAGATCACTGAGATCTAGAATCTGACGATGGCTTGCACCGAGTGTGGCATAACAGATTTTAGAGGACAAGAAGTTGAATCAAATGTTGTTGCGAATCATGGTACTTTTTTTGACTTCTCTAGAGATACCACAGCTAATGGAGACGTGAGTGATTTGATTCGAGTTGTTAGTATCCAACCTTAAGCAAGAGAGTAAATGTCATGCTGCTCGAGGTCATGCAGAGCCATTTTGGTTCAACCTCGTCTCCTTGTCTGATACATGACATATTGGTCGCTTTTTAGGGATGAAACATTATAACAACATTAGTGACAAAGCTCCAATATTATCTTGTGTTTCTTTCATGTGTCTGTATTTTACGATATCACGAGAAGGTTGTATATTTTGATCTAGATTTCACTATACGCTCCGATTCACAATAGATTTGATATACTCAAAATTAAGATACTTCTACAAAACTACTAGTTATTTGTATTTTCGCCCAGGTATCTGTTGGTTCCCGCTTCTATTAAACCTAACTTTGATTAAGAAAGAAATACTCAAAAAGAAGAAAATGGTAAAGAAACAAGTACCTCCACTTTTTAAAATACTCACATCTTACAATACTCTGTATTGATATACATGTATGACCTGAAAATTCAGGATAAGGCTGCTAAAAGAGAACAAACTATCCCCATCCCTCTGATACTTCATGCTCATGAGAGAGGAAAGTAAAACAATCTTCCATGATGACCCTATCACTCCTCTTGGTTTCGGCCATCTCCATTCTGCATCGTAAAAACATTAAAATGTTATTAATGTAGAGAAACAATAGCATGTTGGTAGTAAAAAATATTATGAAGCACATTTCTCTACGATGAAGCTAATGATAGCAAGGTAAGAATTAAAGTGATAAAGGGAATACATAAGACAAAAAAATATATGTGATATTAGCGCTCACGAAATAAGTCGAAGTATTTCTCAAATGATCATGACTAATGCGTAGGAAACGACCATATAAAACTCTAGCAGATAAAAGGAATCAACATTGAGTGACTTGATTTTGTTCGTTTGATCTATCTTGCTATGAAGAAATCTACTCTAGGATTTGGAGAAATTAAATAAGTCATGCAATTACAATCTCAAGGATAGTAGAGACTAAAACACTACTTAGAACATTCTCTCTCTCTCTCTCTCTCTCTCTCTCTCTCTCTCTCTCTCTCTCTCTCTCTCTCTCTCTCTCTCTCTCTCTCTCTCTTCTTCATACTAATGTTCTCCCCATGACATTTTGATGTAGACAGATCATGTCTGACTTATTTTATTATGCTCTTATGAATTCTGCCTTTTACTCAAAAAATGGAGGAAACAATCTCAATGTTAAACACTGGTTTAGATTCTCTTAAAGCTATTTGGTGCATCCTACTAACATGAGATTGGAAACAATTTGTGCTCGGGGAGCAAACCGTATATTTCTGCAAATTTTTACTTAATGTATAATAATGAAGCAAACCATTCCCAACACAATGCCATATTCATTTCCTTCCCAATTTGATATAAGAACCACATTTGTAAATGGTATCCATACTAAAAAAATGGTGCTTTATACTCTAAAATGCAAGGCAATCTTCCTTCTTATTTAAAGGTGTGCTCAACAACTAAATTCTATACTCCAAAAATTGTTAGTAACGTCTTTACAATATTGTTAAGAAGAAAAATCTCAACGGTTAATGACGTGATCAACAAACAAGGCACTCTTTGTAAAGAACTAGACAAGATTTATAGGGAAGAAATTTCAATTGTTGATGATGTGACCAACAAACAAGGCACTTTTTGCAAAGAACTAGACAATATTTATAGCTGAAATAGTCAATAAGACTACAAGGGGTTTTCATAAAATACATCGTCATAAGAAAATAGTGGATAAGATGGTCTTTAAATTCTTCTCAAATACTCATAGCTAATTGGAGAAATGCTCAATTTTAATCCACAAAATATATACAAAATTATCATTGAGAAAACCTTTAAAGACAAACGAAACATTAACATTTAAACTAAATTAAACAGAATCAACGGCTAGTATCAGTTGCCAATTGTTGAAACTTTCTAAAAAGGGTGTATATTTACTAAAAATCTAAAGCCAAAAATGCACTTTTTGAACGGGGAGAAATTTTATTATAGAACCATGGAAGTTTAGAGAATGAGTACGTGCAAAGTATAGTATTTCCCATTTGCTTTGAAGGTCGTAACCTTCTTTCATTCTCAGTTTTTTCATGAATTTACATCAAAACATAAAATTCCTTATGCCTTCGAATATGCAAACAAAAGGAAACATCAGAACTCAATTACCAACCTACTGCATCTATATTCCAAAAAGAATTTAAAATTTGGTTTAAAAAAAGCACATCAATTTATTAAATGAATCCTAGAAAATAAAATTAATAAATAAATCAAATGATTTAAACATCACGGACCTGTTTAATATCTGCATAACTCAGAACCTCCTGAAAATTAAAATTGGTTTTATTCAATCAGACATCATCAAATAGTTCAAGTGCATAGAAAAAATTACTCTATCAGACAATAAACTTAGAAAATTAGATCAAAAGAGTCCCTAAAGCTCACCGACAATTTCCCTTATTTAATATGATGGGCCAAAGCAATGTGTAAATATTTAGGTGGAGAAAAGAAATAATGCAATCGGAAATTTAGATAGAGAAGCAAACAATTGATGTGCATCGTGTTGTATAGAATATATAAAAATTTAAATAATGATTTCTCAAACTCAATATCAATGCAAAAATGAAAAAACAAACATCTCATTCTCCAAGTGAATTTGCAGAAGAATGTTATACTATAACATCCGAATACACGAAGATCATGTTTTCTCTCAACTTCCATATCTTGAAATATTAATTAGATTTCATCAAATTTCAAAAAAAACCATGATTTTTAGAAGAACTCACCAAGGGAAAGTTTTCCATGAATGAAGCAAAGCTGATGATTTGGATGAAGCTTGGTCGACTTCGATCTGTAGCATAATTCAATAGAAGTGTCCATGATATAGCTGTAAAACCCCGAAACTTTGAATATGATGTGAGAAATAATAATAAATATGTTATATGGTGAAAATATAATATATTTTGATGTTTGAGTGTGATAGGAATTGATTTGAGATTAATT